>NC_074689.1:13150908-13450908 GCF_029448725.1 Salvelinus fontinalis
ATGTATTTTGAAAGATGAGACGTTGAGGATTATAACAAATACCGCTTTGATGCCAAGCCAAACACCCGTGAGTCCAAATGTGCACTTCACATCTCCGAATCACAAAAAACGAATCTCATATACAGTGTCAGCATTCACGATCACTATGTTTGATGTATAGTTACAAGATGACATTGCGTACACATACTTTGCAGATGTTATCGCAGGTGTAGGGAAACACTTTTGTTTCCAGCTCCAGCATGTGTTCCAAACAAAACTACAAGTGTGCTCGCTCTAGCTCCTCAACGGCACAGCTAGGATAGTTTAAAACCTCTTCAGGCTGCAGGGTGAATATTGAAAAAACTGGAAAATATGTGCACATTTTCAAACGGCCTCTTAAGAAACTTTTTATTTTACAATATGCATATATTTACTACTGTTGGATAGATAACAGTCTATAGTTTCTAAAAAGGTTTGAATTATTTCTCTAAGTCGAACAGAAATATTTTTACAGCCATTTTCCCAGCCGAATTGAGATTTCCAAAATGCGATGTGTCTCTTTAAGACCTTGTCTATAAAAGGTCATTAGACTTAGGACCGTAGAAACACGTCACACGCCTTCATCAGGGTGTAATGCGGAAGTGAGAATTGAAAGCAGTCGAATATCTCGTCCATGGACTGAATACCACACCTTCTTGTGAGACCTGCGCAGTTAAAAAAAAATTCCGGGCGCGAAGCAGAATTTGGTCTCGGCTACTGGAAGAAGGTCGATAACGGTGAATATGATCTCTGACTTCGATATTATTTGATACATGTCACAAAATCCTCCTAAAGTATGTTTTTTCAATATACTTTAATTATATTATTGCAATTTATTCTGGACTTTAGATGTGATGCGACGGAAGAATTTTTTGAAGAAAGACAGATTAGCACCGCAATGCTATTGTGCTTGCTAACCAAAGAGGGAAATAGTTCGTTCTGGAACCCAACTAAAGACTGTACTGGACATTGGACCCCGTTACAACATTCTGATGGAATATCAACAAAGATAAGGACCCAATTTGGGATGCTTTTTCATATATCTGTCGAACTGTTGTATGCTAACTGTGCTAACTGTGCTAGGCTAGCGCTTGACTTATGCTAGTGCTGCCTTATGCTAGCTTATGTTGTTAGCTAATATAACGATATATTGTGTTTTCGCTGTAAAACACTTCAAAAATCGGAAATATTGGCTTTATTCACACGATATCTGTCTTTCATTAGCTATCCACCATATGTTTTTCTGAAATGTTTTATGAGGTGTAATTAGTAGTCGACGTTGGTGTATGTATTTTCTCTGGCTACTCCCGTCTGGATTCAGACTGTAGCTATGTGGTAGCATTTATGGTAGCATCAATGTAAAACTGAATTATAGCTAAAATATGCACTTTTTATGAACAAAACATAGATTTATTGTGTAACATGTTATATGACTGTCATCTGAGGTAGTTTTTTCTGGGTTCTTTAGGTTGGTTTTAGTTTATTTCGGTTGGCTTGTGCATGCTACTTGAATCATAATTCATACATCATAATCATATTCATACGTGTCTGTCCACTTTTGTATTTGGTGGTGAGCTAACATAAATATATGTGGTGTTTTCTCTGTAAAACATTTAAAAAATCGGACATGTTGGCTGGATTGACAAGATGTTTATCTTTCAAATGCTGTATTGGACTTGTTAATGTGTGAAAGTTAAATATTTTTTAAAAATAGATTTTGAATTTCGCGCCCTGCAGCTGTTGTCATTTTCGTTCCGACGTCGGGCTTGCAGCCCAAACAGGTTAAAAAAACATGTTATAGTTGAGGACTCTTCTTTGAGTCATAAACGTGCATTGAAATGACTTAGGAACTGTGCCCACTTTGGACAGGTGTGTGACCACTTGGAGACACCAGTTGGTCCTCTCACTCAAACCCTTGTCATTTTTGTTTGTCGTATGTTGCACCTACAACACGTTTCCAGGAATAATCTCATGTTACTGAATGTATCCAGAGTATTTTCTGATTCCGATATCAACAAACGTGAAGAGAAGCACAGTAAATGTAAAATACACATAAAATCAAATGAGTAATGTTTGAATTCAGTCTCGTGTCAGGTGAACTGTTGTGTCCTCACCTTAGGACCAATACTTTTCCCATTAACTCCAAACTGTTCCCTTTCAATTGCTACCATGGTTATGCATTTCATATTTATTTTGTAAGATATATTTCAATGTAGCCCTATCCATATAGGCCAATTCCCACGAGTGTAAAGGATTCAAAGTAGTGCACTACATAGGGAATATGTTGCCAAATTGGAACACGTACTATACCCGGGCGCTAATTAAAACTATAGGCAGGAACCTGGAGAAGTGCCAGCTATTTTTACATCAATCTTGTTCAATCACTGCATCCACCCGTATAAGCCTACAGTCCAATCATTGCATTAAACCATGTTATAGGCATAAGTGAAGACACGTTTTATAGGAGTCTATTGTACATTCCAGTCTATAGTCATCGTCTCTTCAGTAGCACAACATGATTTGTCTAACAGTACCTACTTGCTTTACTACACGGCGAAAGTTATTTTAAATTTAGTTCTTTACACTGCAGTTTCAAATCTATTAGAGTTTGGATCCAATGCACTTAAAGTAAGTGCAAGACAAGTGCTAGCTAATCCACTGTTTCTGTTATCTAATCTATAGTTTATGAGATCCTCTATTGATCTTCCCAAGTCCTCTCAATTCATCTTCTTGTCTAAATAGTTCAGAAAACACCTTGAGGTGTCATTCACATCACATCAAATTTGATTGATTGCGAACACATACTTTGCAGATGTTGTCGCAGGTGTAGGGAAACACTTATGTTTCCAGCTCCAACAGTGCAGTAATAGCTAACAATACAAAACAATACACACAAATCCCAAATCATGTAAATAAAGAAATTAAGAAATATCAGAACGAGAAATGTCCCAGTCCGGAATATATATACTGAAACACAAATAGAAACACAACAAGCAAAAATTTTACAGCTCATACGAAATCAGTCAATTGAAATCAATGAATTAGGCCCTAATCTATGGATTTCACGCCTGGGAATACAGATATGCATCTGTTGGTCACAGATACCTTTAAAAAAAATGCAGGGGCGTGGATCAGAAAACCAGTCAGTATCTGAAACATGGGATCAACACTTTACATGATGCCTTTATATTTTTGTTCAGTGTATATCTTCGATGTCCTGGATGGCAGGTAGTGTGCCCCGGTGATGCATTGGGCTGACAATACCACGCTCTGTAGATCCCTGCAGTTGCTGATGGTGCAATTGCCGTAACAGGCGGTGATACAGCCCGACAAGATGCTCTCAATGGCATCTGTAGACGTAATTGAGGGTCTTAGGGGCCAATATAAAGTTTTTCAGCCTCCTGAGGTTGAAGAGGCGCTGTTGCGCCTTCTTCACCAGATTGTCTGTGTGAATGGTCCATTTCAGGTTGACAGTGATGTGCATCAGAACGGCCTTTAGAGAAACAAATCAATGGAATTAACCTGCCAGTGTGTGTGTGTGTGTGTGTGTGTGTGTGTGTGTGTGTGTGTGTGTGTGTGTGTGTGTGTGTGTGTGTGTGTGTGTGTGTGTACGAGACATACACACACACACACACACACTCCTCACCCGTTCCATATACAGTGCATTCAGAAAGTATTCAGACCCCCTTGACATTTTCCACATATTGTTACATTACAGCCTTATTGTAAAATGGATTCAATTGTTATTTTTGCCTTATCAATCTACATACAAAACCCCATAATGATAAAAAACAAAGTTGTTTTTAATACATTCTTTCAAATGTACAAAAACAAACTGAAATATCAAATTTACTTAAGGTACTTTGTTAAAGCACCTTCTTTGGCAGTGATTACAGCCTCGAGACTTCTTGGGTATGAGCTTGACACACCTGTATTCGGGGAGTTTCTCTCATTCTTCTCTGCAGATCCTCTCAAGCTCTGTCAGGTTGGATGGGGAGCGTTGCTGCATTGCTATTTTCAGGTCTCTCTTAATTTGGGTTCAAGTCCGGCCTCTGGCTGGGCCACTCAAGGACATTCAGAGACTTGTCCCGAAGCCACTCCTGTGATGTCTTGGCTGTGTGCTTAGGGTCATTGTCCTGTTGGAAAGTGAACCTTCGCCCCAGCCTGTCCTGAGCGCTCTGGAGCAGGTTTTCATCAAGGATATCTCAGTACTTTGCCCCGTTCATCTTTGCCTCGATCCTGACTAGTCTTTCAGTCCCTGCCGCTGAAAAACATCG
Organism: Salvelinus fontinalis; assembly: GCF_029448725.1. NCBI lineage: Eukaryota > Metazoa > Chordata > Actinopteri > Salmoniformes > Salmonidae > Salvelinus > Salvelinus fontinalis. The sequence goes on from NC_074689.1 coordinate 13,155,204, forward strand.
CCGCAGCATGATCCTGCCACCACCATGCTTCACTGCAGGGATGGTGCCATGTTTCCTCCAGATGTGACACTTGGCATTTAAGCCAAATAATTCAATCTTGGTTTCATCAGACCAAATAATCTTGTTTCTCATGGTCTGAGAGTTTTTTAGGTGCCTTTATGAAAACTCCAAGCGGGCTGTCATGTGCATTTTACTGAGGAGTGGTTTCCGTCTGGCCAATCTACCATAAAGGCCTGATTGGTGGAGTGTTGCAGAGATGGTTGTCCTCCTGGAAGGTTCTCCCATCTCCACAGAGGAACTCTAGAGCTCTGTCAGAGTGACCATTAGGTTCTTGGTCACCTCCATGACGAAGGCCCTTCTCCCCCAATTGCTCAGTTTGGCCAGGCGGTCAGCTCTAGGAAGAGTAGTTTTGGTGGTTCCAAACTTCTTTCATTTAAAACTGATGTAGGCCACAGTGTTCTTGGGGACCTTCAATGCTTGATAACATTTTTGGTACCCTTCTCCAGATCTTTGACTTGACACAAACTTGTCTCTGAGCTCTACCGACAATTCCTTTGATCTCGTGGCTTGGTTTTTACTCTGACATGCACGGTCAACTGTGGGACCTTACATAGACAGGTGTGTGCCTTTCCAAATCAAGTCCAATCAATTGAATTTACCACAGGTGGACTCCAATTAAGTTTTAGAAACATCAACGATTTTCAATGGAAACAGGATGCACCTGAGCTCAATTTTGAGTCTCATAGCAAAAGGTCTCAATACTTATGTAAAGGTATTTCTGTTGTATATTCTTAATACATTTGCAAACATTTCTAAAAACCTGATTTCTCTTTGTCATTATGGGGCATTGTCTGTAGATTTACGATTTGTTTTATTTATTTATCCATTTTAGAATAAGCCTGTAACGTAACAAAATGTGGAAAAAGGGAAGGGGTCTGAATACTTTCCAAATGCACTGTACACACCAATCTTATCATGCTTTTCCTCCAGACCTGCTTCACATGCAAACAGTGAGCTGTCTGTGTTTCTGTCTGCAGCTCGCAAACACACAATCACACGTGCATACACCCACCCATTGTCTGGCATTAATATTCCTTCCTGTCTTTAAAATGCTCACATTAGAAGACCCAAATGAAACCAGGCTTGCTTCAGGAGGATATGCCCTTCACTCATTCATTGGGTATGCACAGAGCCAGAGGAAGGTAATTAAAGGCTGTGTCCAGGGACCTTTCTCTTTCTACTGCTACTGGGGGGAAAGTAGGAAAACATCAAACAATCATGGACCTCCGTGGTGATGGTGTTATTACACAGGGGGGGGGGGGGGGGGGGGGGGGGAGGAGAGAGAGAGAGAGAGAGAGAGAGAGAGAGAGAGAGAGAGAGAGAGAGAGAGAGAGAGAGAGAGGAGAGAGAGAGAGAGAGAGAGAGAGAGAGAGAGAGAGAGAGAGAGAGAGAGAGAGAGAGAGAGAGAGAGAGAGAGAGAGAGAGAGAGAGAGAGAGAGAGAGAGAGAGTTAGTTGTCTGGCCTTGACATGGTCGTGGATCAACCACAGCATGAAGAGTGTGTTTCCACAGCAGGGGGTTAAGAAAGGCATGATCAGAGATCAGAGACTGATGGGTGTTACCAGGATGTTAACATTTTTCACATCTATGGGTGTAGTCTGGTTACCCCACATGCTTATAATGAGAATGGGTGCATGCCTACTTTGTGTCACAGACAATTTTCCCCTCGGGACATTACAGTTCTATCCTACGACATGTCAGCCTACATAGGCCCAATTGTCTTCCAATATCCACAGTAGTACAGCATACCACTGAGAATAAAGTGATGTACTGAGCAGGTGTTCTAAACAGTTTGCTAGTATGGACATTGGAAAGTAGCCATGCTATTACTCTGATCAAGGCTAGGTTGCAATATGTGACTCGTTTCAGGAAACTAGGCGTACATCACGCGTCACTACTTCACAGGAGAGCCATTTGAACGTAAACGTGTATTTATTTATCAAAATGCGTTTTTTGGTCAGACATGTCTTCTGGAACAGACAGCAACTTTCCCGCTAGCTATGATTGGCTGAGATAATGAGTGGGCTGGACATGCCGAGAGATGAGTTTGGATTGGTCTGCCATGTAGCAGGCTTCTGTCTATAACATGAACTGGTAAGTATGTGTAGTTAATCCTTTCCAACGTGGCTTTTTTGAAAGATATCATGTAGTAGAACTGCATAAGTGTTGCACTCCACACTGGAGTCTGGAGGACCGAGTTTTGAAATTAGTTGGAATTAGAGTGTGATAGCTAAGGAGAGAGACAATTCTGACGTTTGATTGCAAATATGCAGACGGAGTCGAAAAAACCCACACAGAAGGCTGTTGTATAAAACACCTGTCTCCGGATTACATCTTCAAACTAAGGGCAACCATGGCATCCGTGACATAGAGGAAGATGAATTCATCCATGTATACAGGTAAAATAGTCTAGCTAACTACATTTTCAGATATTCCACATTTCAAATTTTGTCAGAAAGTCATTTTTATTTCAAGTTAAAATGTACTGTTAAGGGAAAGGGGATACCCTGTGTCAGTTGTACAACTGAATGCCTTCAACTGAAATGTGTCTTCCGCATTTAACCCAACCACTCTGAATCAGAGAGGTGCAGGGGGCTGCCTTAATCGACATCCACGTCTTCGGCGCCCGGTTAGCAAGCTAGCTAGCTAATGTTAGCTGTCTGGCTAGCTAACGTTAACTGGTAAATTCACGCTGGCCATCTACTCTGATTTCAGAGCACTCTCGTCTGAGTGTGCCAGAGCGCAGAATAACTGATGAATTTACAAACGCTCAACATCCGTTGAATATAGCCGGTGCCAGTAAACATTGGCAAAAAAAGCATAATTTAAATTGTTGCCAGCAGCACAGTTGCAGTCACCAATGCTCTGGATAACATAAAAACAGCCTAACCAGCTTTGCTAGGATGAGTAAAATGGTCAGTGAGCTGTTCTCTCATTTGTGTTTGGAAGTAGCTAGCAAGCTTGCCAGTTAGCTTGGGTGCTTGACTGCTGTTGTGAGGTCAGAACGTCGGTTCAACCCTACTCCTCGGCCAGAGCATCCAGTGTGCGCTCTGAACGCTCCGAGAGCAAACCGATTTACAAATGGACAATATGACAACGCTTAGAGTTTAGGAGCGCCCAGAGCACACTCTGGCACTTAAATTTACGAACACACCAGTAGCATAAACCAGGCTTTAGTCTTGAAATCTTTGATTTTTTAGTACATGGCCTCACATGTGAATTCTTAAAGAGATGGGTGGGGCTAAGGCTTAAGAGGGTGCGAACGATGCTGAATGGGTGTAGACAAAGAAGAGCTCTCCAGTACTGTAGGTGTACCGAAAGATTCAAGGGCCATTTTCTCAAAAGTGGGGTTACAAGTTTATCAACTTTCAAAGCAGATAGAGTGGTTCCTCCTTTAAAAGTTGCAGCGTTCTGCAGCGCGGCTTGCATGGTGCCGCAGAATTCTATGGCACGTTATTTAAGTGTATCAGTCATTAAGTGTATGATACCATTAATGCTTGTTAGTGCAAGTTTGACCACCAGAGTGCATCTTTAAGAATCATTTGATAGCCTTCAATAATGGCTGTACTAATTAATTAGATTAATATTATGGTGTTTCTATTTCAAGAAAAACCCTCTGGGTTTCCATTAGGATGGAACGGAAAATATGGCACTGTACAACGTGATGGTCGGGAGTACAGTACTAGGCTATTTAGCTAAAGAATCCCTGTGTTGAGGAGGCACGCGGGAGACAGGGGTTCAATTCCCCGAAGGGGCGGAAGGAGTAGGCTGCCCTAGTAAATAAGAATTTGTTCTTAACTGACTTGCCGAGTTAAATAAAGGTTGCACTAAGACCATAACATAGCATTTTCAAAATCTAGTCTAACCAATACCCAAATGGAGATTCAGTGAAAATAAAAATCTCATTATCAAGACCAGTCCCCATGCTTGTCTCAGAGCAGTGTGAAACGGTGCTAAAATAATTGCAGGCTATTGCTTCTAACTTCAATATGCTCTTTAAATAAATAAGACCTACACCCCTTTTAACAGCACATTACTCAACACTAGTGAGACTCATGTCGCCTACGGTAGGCCTACAGTATATCGAAAAATATGACGTGATTCTCCGCCAATAATTACATCTAGAGGATTGGAGGATATTTCTGTAATTCAGTGATATTTATCCCCATAGTAATTCGTTATGGATCCATAACTAAATAAACATTGGCATTTTGAAAGAGTATTTTTATCATTATTTTATTAACGAAAGCATAATAATGCCATTATTAGTTACATTGTTTTGAGTTTGAACGTGCAGACTGGCACTAATAACAGAACAGCGGGAACGTTTCCCTTGTCATCACCATTATTAGTGCAATGCCACTTAAAGTGTTGCCAGTGTGGTGGAGTTCCAACCTTCCTCCCCCTTCCTCCTCCTCCCCCTTCCCCATGGGCTAGGTCGGTCTTCTGTGCGCGGCTCTGCGGCCCATCCCGTGACCCCTGCCCTCATGCCTTGAATCCCGCGCTCTTTCAGTGGATACAGCTGGAGAACTGCATGACAATCCCATTGTGCGCCACTCGGGAGCCATGAACAATATGACCAATATATATTGTCCTGCTAATAACAAGGTGAGAATATCCAACGGGCTTTTATATCATTCTAAATGAATAATAATAAATCGCTTTGTTTAAAAAAGAACAATATTTTGGAGATGTTTTTGATTTCAATGAATGTAAAATGAGCAAGAAAAAGGCCATTCTTGAACATGGGGTGAGACATTGTTACTAATTTGTGAATAAAGCCAGTTTGTTATTTAGAATGATTTACTTCTATTTTTTAGAGGGAGAGAAACTAAAAACCGGTATTGAACAAGCATCTGTAGCAACACAGCTTGCACTGCTATGCAGTGCCTTAGACCGTGGCCAACGGTACAACGTGACTGGTCGGGAGTGGCCTACAGTACTACAGTAAGAGCAAAAATAATCCTAACAAAATATAATAAAAACCTTAATGTAACAACAGTTTTAGTAAGTAATACTGAAGTGCACAATTATCAGTTTCTATTTAGGTTTATGTCGCCCATTCATTGCCAGTTAGAGACACAGTAGGACCCAAAAGCATAATCAGTGCTCTAACCCCCCCTTGCGCTGGTCTGGAGCAATGAACTAGTGACGCAGGGTACTGTACTAAACCACAAATTACCTCTAAGTCCCGCAGTGTAATGTAAAAAACACCATTTCAAATTTTGCTAGATAAGACCAAATCGAGCCGGTCGGTCACATTTCTCATCCACCCCTCAATCTGCCTTGGCTAAGGCCCAGTGTACTGTATGAGAGCCTATGATATGCCCTGAAGACATGGGATGTTTGGATCAGAAGCAAGGGTTTGACAGGAGGATCTAACACCCATAATTGCCAGGGCTCATGTTTGATTGAGACCGGTCACACCACACCCCAGGGTTTAGGTGAGGGAAATATCCCTCCACCGAGGTATTGACTAGGGAAGAGCTGCTCAATGCTGTCAATACCGGAGCTATGGGGTTCACAGCCCATTCCCATAGCTAATGCGTTAGTCCTAAAGCTATAGGATTGCCATATATCTGACGTCTGACCTCTCACCTGGAACTGCTGAGGGCTGGGTGTCTGTAGACTGAGGCCGTCAAGAACAATGAACCCTGGTTGTGTTAGTTATATACCATAACTATGGGAATTCACAACACTGCCATCTTTTATCCAGGCAGATTGCTCAAGATTGACTTCGAAATTGTACGTCCATCCATGTCCTGAGGATGTTGGGAAACCAAAACCAGCCACTAGGGGCAACAGTGAGATTTACAATTATTTTATTTTATTTTACTAGGCAAGTCAGTTAAGAAGAAATTCTTATTTTCAATGACGGCCTAGGAACAGTAGGTTAACTGCCTTGTTCAGGGGCAGAACGCCAGATTTTTACCTTGTCAGCTCCGGGATTCAATCTTGCAACCTTTCAGTTACTAGTCCAACGCTCTAACCACTGGGTTAGTAGATAGTAGACTTGAGTTTTGCTAGGGCGTGTTCAATCTCCCCTAATTTATTTTAAATGTATGTAGCTCTGACCTTGAGCTGTTATTGTATTTTATTGTTCTGTATTATGTCATTATTTAAGTTTTGTTTGGACCCCAGGAAGAGTAGCTACTGCTTTTTGCAACAGCTAATGGGGATCCTAATAAAATCCTAAATCCCAGTGGTAGACACTCATTTTTTATAATGCCATGACTCCGGATCCGAAGGTTGCGTGTTCAATCCCAGTGGTACTGTCGACACTCAGTTCTTCCTTTACTAGATTTAACCCTATCCCAAACCTTAACCTTTAACCATTCGGAATGAATGCCTAAGCAGGAGTCAACCCAGCGTGTCAAAAACAATTTGAGATTTGACGTTTGGAGCAATTTTCAAATTTGACGTTTGGAGAAACGTGGATAAATGTCCGAATCTAAAGTTAAACTGGTAAAAAGTTAAACTTGAAATCTGGTTGTTTTTACCACAGTACCATTCAAACACCCCAAAACCAGGCCTTACTACAAACAGGCACGGCTGACAAAGGCATTCGTTTGTAACATATACTACTGAGGCAAGCCTTGAGAATGTCTGCCTGTTCTATCATGACCTCAAACACACACGGCTGAGTCCAAAATGGCACCCTATTTCCGATATCCCTCAAACTCAACTCTGGACCTGGAAGCCAGCTCCATTGCTTGTTTTCATTGTTCCCCTCTAATCAGGGACTGATTTAGACCTGGCACACCTGGTGGGTGCAATTAATTATCAGGTAGAACTGAAAACCAGCCGGCTCCGCAACTCATATATCCCTATATAGTGCATTACTTTTGATCAGACCCCTATGGGCGCTGGTCAGAAGTACTGTAGGGCACTTAAAACGGAATAGGGTGCCATTTGCAACACATCCAGAGAGGGAAAGAACAAGGCCAATTTTAACCAGGTGTTTATATGGCTATAACTACAGAGGTGTTGGAGTGCACTGCAGTGCTCAGGCTCTGACAAATACATTTCCAACAACCCAGTGGGTGCTGGACAGTATTTGATGAAGTGTCTTGCTGGCTGTCACCCCTATTTTCTGTAATGGAGAGTGAGACGGTGCAGAGGGGCTCTAAAAGGGCACTTTAACAGCACCTGTGGTCCTAACACGCACACGCACACACAGTCTTGTATATTTACCCACACTCGGAGTTCAACTCTTCAGCTTGGTAGCTACTAGTCTGGGCTACTGTCCACTCTGCCTCTGTGGTCAATGGGGAATAAAAGCCAGTGCCAGTCCACTCAGAGGTGAGAAAGAAGGCAACAGCAGTAAACACACAGCGCTGGCAGGCGCACAGACACACACAGAGCCAGGGCCCAGGTCTGGCTCTGTGAACAAAGAGAGAGAGAGACAGCCTCAGGGGACACTAGTGTCATTATCTGCCATCTGCAGGCGTGAGAGGCACTCGCCCAGAGGGAGAGAGATGGTGGGAAGGCGGAAGAGGACTGGAGAGTGGAGATGGAGGATACAGGGATGGAGGGAGGGAGAGGACTGGAGAGTGGAGATGGAGGATACAGGGATGGAGGGAGGGAAAGGACTGGAGAGTGGAGATGGAGGACACAGGGATGGAGGGAGGGAGAGGACTGGAGAGTTGAGATGGAGCATACAGGGATGGAGGGAGGGATAAGACTGGAGAGTGGAGATGGATGATACAGGGATGGAGGGAGGGAGAGGACTGGAGAGTGGAGATGGAGCATAGAGTGATGGAGGGAGGGAGAAGACTGGAGACTGGAGATGGATGATACAGGGATGGAGGGAGGGAGAGGACTGGAAAGTGGAGACGGAGGAAAAGGGGATAGAGGTAGGGAGAGGACTGGAGAGTGGAGATGGAGGATACAGGGATGGAGGGAGGGAGAGGACTGGAGAGTGGAGATGGAGGATACAGGGATGGAGGGAGGGAGAGGACTGGAAACTGGGGATGGAGGATACATGGGGGGGAGAAGACTGGAGAGTGGAGATGGATGGATGGAGATGACTGGAGAGTGGAGATGGAGGACACAGGGATGGAGGGAGGGAGAGGACTGGAGAGTGGAGGATACAGGGATGGAGGGAGGGAGAGGACTGGAGAGTGGAGGATACAGGGATGGAGGGAGGGAGAGGACTGGAGAGTGGAGATGGAGGATACAGGGATGGAGGGAGGGAGAGGACTGGAGAGTGGAGGATACAGGGATGGAGGGAGGGAGAGGACTGGAGAGTGGAGGTAGAGGATACAGGGATGGAGGGAGGGAAAGGACTGGAGAGTGGAGATGGAGCATAGAGTGATGGAGGGAGGGAGAGGACTGGAGAGTGGAGATGGAGGATACAGGGATGGAGGGAGGGAGAGGACTGGAGAGTGGAGGTGGAGGATACAGGGATGGAGGGAGGGAGAGGACTGGAGAGTGGAGATGGAGGATACAGGGATGGAGGGAGGGAGAGGACTGGAGAGTGGAGGTGGAGGATACAGGGATGGAGGGAGGGAGAGGACTGGAGAGTGGAGATGGAGGATACAGGGATGGAGGGAGGGAAAGGACTGGAGAGTGGAGGTGGAGGATACAGGGATGGAGGGAGGGAGAGGACTGGAGAGTGGAGATGGAGGATACAGGGATGGAGGGAGGGAGAGGACTGGAGAGTGGAGATGGAGGACCCAGGGGGGGGAGAAGACTGGAGAGTGGAGATGGAGGATACAGGGATGGAGGGAGGGAGAGGACTGGAGAGTGGAGATGGAGGATACAGGGATGGAAAGAGGGAGAGGACGGGAGAGTGGAGATGGAGCATGGAGTGATGGAGGGAGGGAGAGGACTGGAGAGTGGAGATGGATGATACAGGGATGGAGGGAGGGAAAGGACTGGAGAGTGGAGATGGAGGATACAGGGATGGAGGGAGGGAGAGGACTGGAGAGTGGAGATGGATGATACAGGGATGGAGGGAGGGAGAGGACTGGAAACTGGGGATGGAGGATACATGGGGGGGAGAAGACTGGAGAGTGGAGATGGATGGATGGAGATGACTGGAGAGTGGAGATGGAGGACACAGGGATGGAGGGAGGGAGAGGACTGGAGAGTGGAGGATACAGGGATGGAGGGAGGGAGAGGACTGGAGAGTGGAGGATACAGGGATGGAGGGAGGGAGAGGACTGGAGAGTGGAGGTGGAGGATACAGGGATGGAGGGAGGGAGAGGACTGGAGAGTGGAGGATACAGGGATGGAGGGAGGGAGAGGACTGGAGAGTGGAGGTAGAGGATACAGGGATGGAGGGAGGGAGAGGACTGGAGAGTGGAGATGGAGGATACAGGGAAGGAGGGCGGGAGAGGACTGGAGAGTGGAGGTGGAGGATACAGGGATGGAGGGAGGGAAAGGACTGGAGAGTGGAGATGGAGGATACAGGGATGGAGGGAGGGAGAGGACTGGAGAGTGGAGATGGAGGATACAGGGATGGAGGGAGGGAGAGGACTGGAGAGTGGAGGTGGAGGATACAGGGATGGAGGGAGGGAGAGGACTGGAGAGTGGAGATGGAGGATACAGGGATGGAGGGAGGGAGAGGACTGGAGAGTGGAGGTGGAGGATACAGGGATGGAGGGAGGGAGAGGACTGGAGAGTGGAGATGGAGGATACAGGGATGGAGGGAGGGAAAGGACTGGAGAGTGGAGGTGGAGGATACAGGGATGGAGGGAGGGAGAGGACTGGAGAGTGGAGATGGAGGATACAGGGATGGAGGGAGGGAGAGGACTGGAGAGTGGAGATGGAGGACCCAGGGGGGGAGAAGACTGGAGAGTGGAGATGGAGGATACAGGGATGGAGGGAGGGAGAGGACTGGAGAGTGCACACTGCATCCCTCATCGACTCTATAATAATAATGATGCTGACGGCCTGCCTGAAGAGTCTTCCATACCAGCATTCACAAACATATTCCCTTAATCTACTGATTTCCATTTCTCTATTATAACAGACAGTGTGTCTGGCAAGACTGACTGCCATCAAGAGGATGACCAAACGCACAATGCTAGATATTATAGTGCAGGCTATGCACAAAATCTGTTTCAGCGGTCTTAGAGTAATATGTAGCGCTAGCTACCAAACGTCTCTGTAGGAATGGGGTGCACGTCTGGGCATAAACGTTGCTAATCCTGAGCCTTCCAAAAAACACGAGAGCAACTACTACATATAATAGCTTTGATAATGAAATGACGGATGATATGAAGGATGTGGGAGAATAAACAAAGTATAGTGCAGAAGAAGAGAGCGGGACACTGGGTATGCCGAGTCTTCCTTTGTGAGGGAAGGTTAGCTAAACACTAGGACTAGGTTGTGTCTATCTGTCAGCAGAACTCTGTAGGGTTTTCCAACAACATTTACTGTGTAGCAGATTAACACACACACACACACCAAAACAAACACAGAAATCACCAGCGGCACTACACAGCATGTGAACGTTTTTGAAGTCGTTGTTTCTTTTTTGGGTAATCAATTTGTCTTAGCAGGGGTTTGTGAGGAGCCGAGGACTGTGACGATGGGAACTTTGCCTAAAGCGTTGTTGGGGCGTGAAACGGCATGAAAACAGTAACTCTGACAGAGCTGTATGTAGAAGAGGAGTAGCTTCACACCTGACAACAGCAGAACAGCCAAACAGCACACCTTGCTGGGAGGATACAGAGAAACAGGTGAGGCAGCAACACAATAACACAATGTTTGTTTAGTTGTTTGTTGCTGTTTCCCTGTCTTCTTTCCCCATGCTATCCTGCCAAGGTAGTCAAGCTGAAAGACTCCTTCAGCTCAACGGCACTACTACACATTCCAGAGGCACAGGGACTTTCACTGTGAACGTCTGAAAGAGGCATTGTGTCTGTCTGCCTGCCTGAACGAACCAGCACCATAGTTTTCTAGATACATTTACACCCACTTTCTGAGAGTATGAAGGAGCACTGTTTTTTAATGTAGCAGCCCAGCGACATAAAGGTACTGCAGAACCACACACTACCACGTACCACTCACACGAAACAGACACATAAACACAAACACACACACACACACACACACACTGCAAGGACCGGCAAAAATAACATTACACCAAGCCTCGGCTGTAATGTGGCATGGGCCTTCACATCCCTGGAAAGGTCATGGTAAACTCAGATGTGGCCTCTGTATTTCATCCATTCCGTCCCCTCTTTAAGGTTAGTCCGATGAGATGCTCTCCCGTCACGTCGTCTCCCCGGAGCGCACGCATGTCACGGTTGCCGCGGGAACACGCAACGAGCTGGTTGCTCAACGGGCATGACACACTGGTAACATACTGTACTGTAAACATGTCTCTGTCTGTCTCGGGCATGTCTGTCTGCATGCGTGCCATACTGTCTACCTTGGGATTCTGAGGGTAACAAAATGCTACAAGCTTTTTCTAGTCAAGCCCTTCCCGTCACATTGTGTTTTATTAGCTTAAAAAGGGCTGAATTTTCACAGATATTCCAATGACGTCATTGCATAGTTTTGTGGCTGCATCTCAGAAGTCAGGATTTGTCCGAAAGTGGAAAAACAAAGGACCTATGTTAGTCTGTTTCCTCTCAGCAGGCGGAACCAGAGACTTGACACAGTGTTCTGTTCCAGCTCTGTTCACTTTCCCAGCGCGCACACTGTAAGTGGAACTTGGGAGCCTTAGACATGCAACTTGTGCCCTCTAGTGAATCTCACACACAAAATACCTCTCACCATCTCGGTCGCTTTCCCTCTCTCTCACACTCTCTCTTCTGTCCCTCTAACTACTTACAGAAGCACTGTACAAAACCAAACCGAGGAGAATCAAATAGTGATAACAAAACATGTTGGTGATAATATACTTAAACATCCTATGAACCGTATAAACCCTCCAGCTACAAAACACACCGCCGATTCATCTACAATCACTCCCCAACATTAATTAAAAGCAACAACAAAAAATGCCACCCGTTTTCAGATCATTCAATACGCTAACCAAATATCTCCTCTCTCGATTCCCCAGGTTGTTGCTGCAAAAGGGAATATCTTCTCAGTCAACCTATCTGGTGAAATAAGGGTTAAAATAGATAAATAAATGTATCTAAGGGTGCGAGAAAGGAAGGTGAAATAAGAACACCTCCCGTAATTCTGTATGGGAGCTTCACTAGGGACTGTCACTGTCTGCGCTCCAATAACCTCAATTATTCAGTATTAGACCTTTATTGATTTACCGTTACATCGACTGCTCTTGAGACGTGGGGACTGGGAGTGGCTGTTGGCATTGTGGCGTACTGCTTTGCTTTCTCGTTGCTCTGTCTCTGTGATGTTGTTAAAGGGAGAACGACAGAGAGCGATGGAAGTACACACTACCGTTCAAAAGTTTGGGGCCACAGGCATTTTTTGTCCATTAAAATAACATCAAATTGATCAGAAACACAGTGTAGACATTGTTAATGTTGTAAATGACTATTGTAGCTGGAAACGTTAGATTTTTTTATGGAATATCTACATAGTTTTACAGAGGCCCATTATCAGCAAAAATTCCCTCCTGTGTTCCAATGGCACGTTGCGTTAGCTAATCCAAGTTTATCATTTTAAAAGGCTAGTTGATCACTAGAAAACCCTTTTGCAATGACATTAGCAAAGCTGAAAACTGTTGTTCTGATTAAAGAAGCAATACAACTGGCCTTATATAGACAAGTTGAGTATCTGGAGCATCAGCATGTGTGGATTCGATTACAGGCTCAAAATGGCCAGAAACAAAGAACTTTCTTCTGAAACTCGTCAGTCTATTCTTGTTCTGAGAAATGAAGGCTATTCCATGCAAGTCCTTATGATGAAACGGTTTAAGGCTTAGCTGGGGTGCATCTGAAAGGGCACCCTATAGTCCCTATGTAGTGCTATGGGCTCTGGTAAAAAGTAGTTCACAGGGAATAAGGTGCTATTTTGGACACGGCCCTAAAATGAACTAGTGTGACCTTGGGAAGGGTTCAGAAGGGGTCAGGGGCTTGGAGGGGGCTCAGTGACACGTCATATAGGGTCTGCAGGGTTCCCACGACGATGTCCCGTTATAAAAGGATAAATAATATTTGTGTTTGTGAAAGAAAAACGCTGTGGCTGTCAGAGATGTGTATAGGCAATGGGACCAATTGCTTGAGGATATAGGTTATTAATGTTTAGGTTCAGGGGCGGGTTGGGGGACAAGGGGAGGGGGCTAGGTTCTCAGGGGAGAGGACATTCTGAGTGCATGCCACCCATGTCCCCATGCCGACCTCAGCAAAACACTTTAGAAAAAGAAAACAGACACTCTAGTTGTTTTCTTTTACATCAGCTGTGTGAGAGAAAGTACATCCTCTCTGCAAAAGCCTGCTTCATCCTTCTACTTAACAATAATATCAACAACCATGAATAAAGACATCTGAATGAGTCATGTTCTGTTTTTGTTTTGTAACAGTAGCTCTTTTAAACAAAATGGTACCCAGCCGTGCTCAGCCCGACTCAGACAGGCAAGGTTGGGTCAAGGACTTATCTTAGAAAGACAACTACCACCACCTGTGTTGTAAGAATATTTTTCTTCAGTTGGGGTAAGAGGGAGCAGGGAGGCGAGGGCCCAACCCATGGCAGGACAGGGGGAGGTATAGAAGGGCTTGGCAGTGTGGAGCTGTCTACAGCTCCGCTACGCCTCCAAATCAGCACTAATTGGCAGCTGCGATGACAGGCTTGGGTCTGAGCCGACCACAGAGAGAGTTTACTGCTGTCTACTCCACTACAGGACCCCCCCCCCCCAACCCCCCTCCCAACCCTCCCGGGGCAAGGTTCAACCTCAGCCGCCCACACTGGATCTGCTCACAAAACACTGTCCTCTGTCTTCTCTTTCTGAAGGTGTGTGTGTGTGTGTGTGTGTTTTCTGGAGTGACAGGTTATGTAGCAATACATTGGCATTGCCCCATCATTTGAATTAACAACGGTATATCAAAAGCATATTAATTACAGTAACATTTCAACAGTTCAAAATTAAAACTGAGGTGACATTCCTCATGATCTATGACACATAACTTTGGCAGAGCAGAGGCCACAGACTCAACTTGAGAAAAACATCCATTCCACATTCACATGGTTACCAAAGAGCTCAGAGAAGTCAGGAAGTCATCCAAAAACACAGAACAGGACTCTTAATTCCGTCCTGGGATAGACAGAAAAATAAAAGAGAAAAAGATTTGCACTGCGGCACTTCACAATGAGGATCTCAATAGACTCAAAGCCGCCACACAGTTAGTAAGTAGCATGACTATAAAGTAGGTTGTGGATTACACTGTCAGCCCACTGTGTTGGAGAGGAGGGCACATTTTAAACCTCCTCAGAGAGAGTGGTGCTGCATCTACTGCCATAGTCTGGCAGTGAGGAGTGAAACTGATCGTTCACACATCCATCCTTCTCTCCTTAGCGCTCTCACACACACGCTTTACGGAAAAACCACATGAATTTCACGTGATCACATTATGAACTTATGTAAAAGCAACCTAAAAGCAATGTGATAACATGAAATTACATGTGAAAACATGATCTTGTGTGAAATAAATAAAAATATTTTTTATTTTATTTATTCATTTAACTAGGCAAGTCAGTTAAAAACAAATTATTATTTACAATGATGGCCTACCACGGCCAAACCCTAACCAGTATGACGCTGGTGTAAAGGCTGTCCTCTTCCTCTTCAGACGAAGAGGAGGAGTAGGGATTGGACCAAAGCGCAGTGTGATAGTTTGACATAATAACGTTTATTAAAGAAAATACGAAAACACGAAAACTCTTCAACAAACTACAAAATAACAAAACGACGTAGACGAAACCTGAACATGGAACTTACATAAATACACGAAGAACTCACGAACAGGAACAGACTACATCAAACGAACAAACCGAAACAGTCCCGTGTGGTGCAACATACACAGACACAGAAGACAATCACCCACAAACAAACAGTGTGAACAGACTACCTATATATGATTCTCAATCAGAGGAAACGTCAAACACCTGTCCCTGATTGAGAACCATATAAGGCTAATTACCACTAACCTAAACATAGAAACACAAAACATAGAATGCCCACCCCAACTCACGCCCTGACCAACTAAACACATATAAATTAAACAAAGAAAACAGGCCAGGAACGTGACAGCTGGGCCAATTGTGCGGCGTGCCAATATGCTTTTGTTATACCGCTGCTGATTCAAATGATGGGGCAATGCCAACATATTGCTACATAAAGTGTCACTCTATGGGACTCCCAATCATGGCTGGTTGTGATACAGCCTGGATTCAAACCAGGGTCTGTAGTGACGCCTCCAGCACTGAGATGCAGTGCCTTAGACCGCTGCGCCACTCGGGAGTCCAGACAATATGCGAAAATTATGTACACTTTTTCATAAAAGCATGAAACTTGGTACACTTGCACAGTTTAGAGTCGTGGACATTTTCAGACATTTTGCGAAAAAAGCCTCTTGGCGACCGTGCCGGGCATTTTTACATAATTTTCCTTCATATCTGCTGAACCAAACATGACAACACAGAAAAGGTGATGTCTACAGCTATGTTTTGATGGTCGAGAATTACAATGGCGCCAAATACATCATAAACAGTTCAGTTTATTATATAATGGTTTCAATTAAAACACTGTTTCTGACAACGTAAACAATACAATAATATGTCTGTTGTTGATTATTTTTTACATAATGCTGGAATGTGAAGCTCAGTTTTAGCTAATGCCATCAACCATTTTTCATTCTGCATCACTGAAAATGCATGGAGTCTGTCACGTTCCTGACCTATTTATGTTAGTTTTTGTGTGTTAGTTGGTCAGGACGTGAGGTTGGGTGGGCATTCTATGTTATCTGTTTCTATGTTGGTTTCGGTTTGCCTGGTATGGCTCTTGATTAGAGGCAGGTGGTTTGCGTTTGCCTCTAATTAAGAGTCATATTTAGGTAGGGCATTTCTCGCTGTTTGTTTGTGGGTGATTGTCTCCTGTGTCCGTATGTCTGTTCGTACCACACTGGACTGTAGCGTTTGTTTGTTTCGTTTCGTTTCGATGTCGTCTGTTTCCTGTACGTAAGTTTATGTTTAGTTATGTAAGTTTATGTTCAGGTTGCGTCAACGTCGTTTTGTTATTTTGTAAGCTTGTTAAAGTGTTTTGTTTCGTTTCGTGTTGCCATCATAATTTATAATAAAGATGGCTTATTTCCCTGAGCCTGCGTTTTGGTCTGAAGATCCTTCTCTCCTCACCTCATCCGAGGATGAGGAGAGCGTCACCCGTTACAAAATCACCCACCAAAATACAGAGACCAAGCGGTATGGGAATGCTAAACGGAGTAAGGGACAGAAGAAGGAGCAATGGACATGGGACGATGTATTGAATGGAAAAGGTGTCTACACATGGGAGGAGATCCTAGCAGGTAGAGATCGCCTTCCATGGGAACAGCTGGAGGCACTTAGGAGAGCGGAGGCTACCGGAGAGAGGAACCGGAATTATGAGGGAACGCGTCTGGCACGGAAGCCGAAAAAGCCCGTAAGTAATTCCCAAAAATTTCTTGGGGGGGGGCTAGGAGGTAGTGGGCCAAGGGCAGGTAGGAGACCTGCGCCCACTTCCCAGGCTTACCGTGGAGAGCGGGAGTACGGGCAGGCGCCGTGTTACGCAGTAGAGCGCACGGTGTCTCCTGTACGAGTGCATAGCCCAGTGCGGGTTATTCCACCTCCCCGCACTGGTAGGGCTAGATTGGGTATTGAGCCAGGTGTCATGAGGCCGGCTCAACGCGTCTGGTCTCCAGTGCGTCTCCTCGGGCCGGCATACATGGCACCTGCCTTACGCATGGTTTCCCCGGTTCGCCTACATAGCCCGGTGCGGGTTATTCCACCTCCCCGCACTGGTCGGGCAACCGGGGGTATTCAACCAGGTAAGGTTGGGCAAGCTCAATGCTCAAGAGTGCCAGTACGCCTCCACGGTCCGGTATTTCCGGCACCACCTCCCCGCCCCAGCCTAGTACCTACAGTGTATACACTACGCACTAGGCTACCAGTGCGTATCCTGAGCCCTGTTCCTCCTCCACGCACTCTCCCTGTAGTGCGTGTATCTAGCCCGGTGCCTCCAGTTCCGGCCCCACGCACTAAGCTACCTGTGCGTCTCCAGAGCCCTGAACCCACTGTATCTTCTCCCCCTACTAATCCTGATGTGCTTGTCCTCAGCCCGGTGTCACCAGTGCCGGTACCACGCATCAGGGATAGAGTAGGCTTTGAGAATACAGTGTGCCCTGTCCCTGCTCCCCGCACTAGTAGGAAGGTGCTTATCATTAGCACGGTGCCTCCAGTGCCGGCACCACGCACCAGGTCTACAGTGCGCCATATCCGGCCAGAGCCATCCGTCTCCCCAGCGCCATCTGAGCCATCCGTCTCCCCAGCGCCGTCTGAGCCATCCGTCTGCCATGAGCCTGCAAAGCCGCCCGTCTGCCATGAGCCTGCAAAGCCGCCCGTCTGCCATGAGCCTACAGAGCCGTCAGCCAGACAGGAGCCGCTAGAGCCGTCAAACAGACAGGAGCCGCTAGAGCCGTCAGCCAGACAGGAGCCGCTAGAGCCGTCAGCCAGACAGGATCTGCCAGAGCCGCCAACCAGACAGGATCTGCCAGAGCCGCCAACCAGACAGGATCTGCCAGAGCCGCCTACCAGACAGGATCTGCCAGAGCCGCCAACCAGACAGGATCTGCCAGAGCCGCCAACCAGACAGGATCTGCCAGAGCCGCCAACCAGACAGGATCTGCCAGAGCCGCCAACCAGACAGGATCTGCCAGAGCCGCCAGAGAGCCATGAGCAGCCAGAGCCGTCAGAGAGCCATGAGCAGCCAGAGCCGTCAGAGAGCCATGAGCAGCCAGAGCCGTCAGAGAGCCATGAGCAGCCAGAGCCGTCAGAGCGCCATGAGCAGCCAGAGCCGTCAGAGCGCCATGAGCGTCGAGAGCCGTCAGCCTGCCATGAGCGTCGAGAGCCGTCAGCCTGCCATGAGCGTCGAGAGCCGTCAGCCTGCCATGAGCGTCGAGAGCCGTCAGCCTGCCATGAGCGTCGAGAGCCGTCAGCCTGCCATGAGCGTCGAGAGCCGTCAGCCTGCCATGAGCGTCGAGAGCCGTCAGCCTGCCATGAGCGTCGAGAGCCGTCAGCCTGCCATGAGCGTCGAGAGCCGTCAGCCTGCCATGAGCGTCGAGAGCCGTCAGCCAGCCATGAGCATCGAGATTCGTCAGTCAGCCATGAGCTGCCCTTCAGCCTGAAAAGGCTGGATACCCAGAACTGCCCATCAGTCCAGAGCTGTCTCTCTGTCCGGAGCTGCCTTTCAGTCCGGAGTTGCCCCTCTATCCTAATCTCCCTCTCTATCTTCATCTATCTCTATATTCTTATCTATCCCTCTTTCTTGATTTATCTCTCTGTCCCGGTGTTGTACCTATTGGATATGTTGTTAAGGGAATTTTGTGGGGGTCAAAAGAGGGTGGACATTCTTGGAGGGAGGAAGTTAGGATGGATTATGGTGGGGTGGGAACCGCGCCCGGAGCCTGAGCCACCACCGTGGTTAGATGCCCACCCAGACCCTCCCCTAGACTTTGTGCTGGTGCGTCCGGAGTTCGCACCTTGTGGGGGGGGTACTGTCACGTTCCTGACCTATTTATGTTAGTTTTTGTGTGTTAGTTGGTCAGGACGTGAGGTTGGGTGGGCATTCTATGTTATCTGTTTCTATGTTGGTTTCGGTTTGCCTGGTATGGCTCTTGATTAGAGGCAGGTGGTTTGCGTTTGCCTCTAATTAAGAGTCATATTTAGGTAGGGCATTTCTCGCTGTTTGTTTGTGGGTGATTGTCTCCTGTGTCCGTATGTCTGTTCGTACCACACTGGACTGTAGCGTTTGTTTGTTTCGTTTCGTTTCGATGTCGTCTGTTTCCTGTACGTAAGTTTATGTTTAGTTATGTAAGTTTATGTTCAGGTTGCGTCAACGTCGTTTTGTTATTTTGTAAGCTTGTTAAAGTGTTTTGTTTCGTTTCGTGTTGCCATCATAATTTATAATAAAGATGGCTTATTTCCCTGAGCCTGCGTTTTGGTCTGAAGATCATTCTCTCCTCACCTCATCCGAGGATGAGGAGAGCGTCACCCGTTACAGAGTCAGCCATTGGCACCAAGCTAAGGCAAGCAGGGTTCTGAACGGGACAAGGATGTGTGGTCCCACCACCTCCCCATTCTCACTTCTTAGACTTCCAGGCTTTTGCTAGTATACATGGGGACACACTGGAAGATCTTGAGATCTGATTCAATATATACTATTCAAGATTGTTACAAGTCTGAGTGGTTCACTGTGAAGTCTGGAGTGAGACGGGGTTCCTTCATCTCTCAGATCTTCTTCCTTATTACCATTACCTCAACCATGACCTGCTCTCCAAGCTGGAAGATCTCTAAACTTTGTCAAAAACCTCACATTGGGGATTTGCCCAACTCATCCCATCTGGAGTTCTCAGCAGTACAGCCTCAAAACAAATACCCACTTATATAACAGCAAATTGGTTCTATTGTATGGTTTGGATTGTTGGCTTGTTGTCAAGAACGACATGAGACGGATGGAGTCTTTCAACAGTGGATGTCTCAAGAATCCGCTGCATCAGTGAACAGTAGAAGTAGACTGGTTGCCAAAATGTCACAAAACATCAAGAGAAGCTGACTGATGTCTTGGCTACATTCTCAGAATGCCTAGACTAATTGTGGACTTACACTGAAAGTACAAAACATTAGGAAAACCTACCTAATATTGAGTTGCACCCTCTTTTGCCCTCAGAACAGCCTCAATTAATCGGGGCATGGACTCTATAAGGTGTCGAAAGTGTTCCACAGGGATGCTGGCCCATGTTGCCTCCAATGCTTTCCACTGCTGTGTCAAGGTGGCTGGATGTCCTTTGGGTGGTGGACCATTATTGATACACACTAGAAACACACACAAACCTGTGCGCCTGGTACCTACTACCAGACCCCATTCAAAGACACTTAAACCTTTTGTCTTGCCCATTCACCCTCTGAATGGTACACATACACAATTCATGTCTCAATTTTCTCAATCCTTCTTTAACCTGTCTCCTGCCCTTCATCTACACTGATTGAAGTCGATTAAACAAGTGACATTAATAAGGGATAATAGCTTTCACCTGGATAGTCTATGTCATGGAAAAAGCAGGTGTGCCTAATTTTTTGTACATTCAGTGTATGTCACAATGGGGATGACGTTGATTGAGTAAGTACTGTATATAGAATATTAGACTTTGGTCCGCATATGTGGACAACTCTCAGGATAGGGTCGTGTGTATTGATCTAGTATGACCCTGTTATAAGTCATCCATGCCATGAGCTTATTATGATTCCTCTTTCCAAAATAAACTACTGTCAGGTAGTCAGATATACTCTGCTGTACTTTCTTGCCTAAATTGACAACGTTTCACAGCTTGCACCCCAACAGCCTCCTCTGTACAGCTAAAGAAGGTTCCTTCCATCTTTTCCTTGTTCTACCTTGCCACACAGCTGCAGCTGTGTAAAGCAATCTGTGACAATCGTTATTGTGAAAAGCACTACATAAATAACATTTGTATTCATTGATTTGGATGTGATGCAAAATGTGGTTGAACGATGTTATATTGACTGCTGGTGCAATCATAAAGGAGAATTGTGAAGTGCTCACAAATGAAAATGTTCTCTTCTGAAATATAAGTTGAGGGGTGGTGGGTGGCATTTGGGACCAGAAAGCACTTGAGGGACATACTTGCCCATGAAATCACCACATGATGTCCCTGGGTCTAGACAAATCAAATGCCCTTCCTGTGTTTTGTGAATTTACACAGTGTCACAAAGTATCCACTTTCACAACCAGGGACAAGAAAACAACAGAATAATTCACTTTCACAACCAGGGGCAAGACGACATCAGAAGTACCCACTTTTACAACCAGGGGCAAGACGACAGTATAAGTACCCACTTTAACAACCAGGGGCAAGACGACAGTATAAGTACCCACTTTAACAACCAGGGGCAAGACAACAGCCGAAGAACCCACTTTCACAACCAGGGGCAAGAAGACAGCAGAAGTATCCACTTTCACAACCAGGGGCAAGAAGACAGCAGAAGTAACCACTTTTACAACCAGGGGCAAGAAGACAGCAGAAGTACCCACTTTTACAACCAGGGGCAAGACAACAGCAGAAGAACCCACTTTCACAACCAGGGGCAAGAAGACAGCAGAAGTATCCACTTTTACAAGCAAAGGCAAGAAGGCAATAGTTTAATTGTTGTTTTTATGTGTACATTTGTGTGTCCTTAGTTGTAGTTTATTTAAATATATTTTTATACATTTGAAGTCGGAAGTTTACATACACGTAGGTTGGAGTCATTAAAACTAGTTTTTCAACCACTCCACAAATTTATTGTTACAAACTATAGTTTTGGCAAGTCGGTTGGGACATCTACTTTGTGCAATTCTTCCAAGAATTGTTTACAGACAGATTATTTCACTTATAATTCACGATATCACAATTCCAGTGGGTCAGAAGTTTACATACACTAAGTTGACTGTGCTTTTAATTTTTAAACAGCTTAGAAAATTCCAGAAAATTATGTCATGGCTTTAGAAGCTTCCGTTAGGCTAATTGCCATAATTTGAGTTAATTGGAGGTGTACCTGTGGATGTATTGCAAGGCCTACCTTCAAACTCAGTGCCTCTTTGCTTGACATCATGGGAAAATCAAAAGTAATCAGCCAAGACCTCAGAAAAAACTATTGTAGACCTCCACAAGTCTGGTTCATCCTTGGGAGCAATTTCCAAACGCCTGAAGGCAGCACGTTCATCTGTACAAACAATAGTGCGCAAGTATAAACACCATGGGACCACACAGTCGTCATACCGCTTAGGAAGGAGACACGTTCTGTATCCTAGAGATGAACGTGCTTTGGTGCGAGAAATGCAAATCAATCCCAGAACAACAGCAAAGGACCTTGTAAAGATGCTGGAGGAAACAGGTACAAAAGTATCTATATCCACAGTAAAACAAGTTCTATATTGACAACCTGAAAGGCCGCTTAGCAAGGAAGAAGCCACTGCTCCAAAACCGCCATAAAAAAGCCAGACTACGGTTTGCA
Source organism: Salvelinus fontinalis (assembly GCF_029448725.1). Classification (NCBI taxonomy): domain Eukaryota; kingdom Metazoa; phylum Chordata; class Actinopteri; order Salmoniformes; family Salmonidae; genus Salvelinus; species Salvelinus fontinalis. The sequence continues at coordinate 13,177,448 of NC_074689.1, forward strand.
ACTGCACATGGGGACAAAGATCATACTTTTTGGAGAAATGTCCTGATGAAACAAAAATCTGGTCTGATGAAACAAAAATAGAACTGTTTGGCCATGATGGCCATCGTTATGCTTGGAGGAAAAAGGGGGAGGCTTGCAAGCCGAAGAACACCATGCCAAAGTTGTGAAAAAATGGCTTAAGGACAACAAAGTCAAGGTATTGGAGTGGACATCACAAAGCCCTGACCTCAATGCTATAGAACATTTGTGGGCAGAACTGAAAAAGCGTGTGCAGGCAAGGAGGCCTACACACCTGACTCAGTTGCACCAGCTCTGTCAGGAGGAATGGGCCAAAATTCACCCAACTTATTGTGGGAACCATGTTCCCATGGCTACCCGAAACGTTTGACCCAAGTTAAACAATTTAAAGGCAATGCAAACAAATACTAATTGAGTGTATGTAAACTTCTGACACAATGGGAATGTGATGAAAGAAATAAAAGCTGAAATAAAGCATTATCTCTACTATTATTCTGACATTTCACATTCTTAAAATAAAGTGATGATCATAACTGACCTAAGACAGGGGATTTTTACTAGGAATAAATGTCAGGATTTGTGAAAAACTGAGTTTAAATGTATTTGGCTAAGGTGTATGTAAACCTCCGCCTTCAACTATATATACGACTGTAATGTCTATGTTGATGTTTTAAATGTAAATACATTGTAAAGTATTTTTGTCTGTAAGGTCTTTTCTGTTATGTGTAGGACCCCAGGAATACTAGCTGTCACCATTGGCGTTGGCTAATGGGAATCCTAATAAAATCATAAAACTGTATGGCTCTCTAGGCCACAGACATGATATTATATTGTGTGGACTTGACATAAGTGTTAATGGATTTCCTTCTATGGCTTAACATGGCAGTTTATGATGTTGTACATGGCACCATTAGAATCATTGACCATAGGTGTCGTCATTACCTTTTCTGTGCTACAGTATCATGTTTGGTTCAGCAAATATGAAGGAAAATACATTGCCCGGTTACGGCGGAATAGAAAAATGGACGCTACGGCCGCCTTACTGAAAACGTTCAGGATCCCAAATTGTACAAGTTGAATGGTTTTACAGTTTGGCACACATCGCTTGGAAATTTGATTTCCACATGTAAAATTCAAATTTGACATTTTGAATATGCAATTTACATGTAAGGTGAAAACATATTATTCTCCTCACATGTGAAAAGCTGATGTTAACATGTGTACTCGACATTTAATACATATGAACATGTGGTTTCACATGAGAACAACTTGACTTACTTGTAATCTTTTGTTTTCAAATGTGAAAATTCAGCGCAACATGTGAAAACGTATTTTATTTTTTGTAAGGGAAATATTGAAATGGTACAGTAAGGGGTTTTTAAGGTAAGTGGTACGCTGTTCATCTAAATTAGTCTCCAAATCTTTAATCAATGACAATATGACACATTTAACATGCTCATTTAGTGCTGACCTTTCAATATGACCCCACCTGGGAATTTGAACTCACAACTCTTTGAGGTACAATGATCTTTGTGCCACAAAGACTAACGTTCCTCTACACATTCATTACCTATAATACATCTCTGCTCTTAGCAAAAGAGTGACATCTGCACTGCTATTTTAGTTACCAGTTAATATGACTATTCTCTTATTATTGATTTAATTGACTTATTTCAGCAATTTGAGGGTTTTCTGTATAGTCTGTTGGTGAGGCATATTATTCTGTTTTAATGTTACTCCTGAATTACTCTGATAAATATAATGGTTTTCCTTGAGTGTATTATACAAGATTTACCAAGATTTAAGTCCAAAGCGTAGGGATACATGTGAAATTGGTCATTGACACAGTCACGGTGGCGTAGCAGAAAGATTGGAATGTCGTGAAACAAGAGGTTGTGAGTTCAAATCCCAGGTGAGGAGATGTTGAATAATACTTACTCTATAAATAAACATTCACAAAGTAATCATGTGTGTTAAATATGTAAGTTGAAAGCACTGTGGCTATTTTGTGACATCCTAAAGACTCATTTTTGTTTGCAGGGCATCAAGTGAGATATCATTACATGAGAAATGTTCCAAAACAACATGGTTTCACGTGAAAGGTTATGTGATCACGTGAACTTCATGTGAAATATCATCAAATTGAAAGTGTTCCAAAACCACAGGGTTTCACGTGATTTCACATGTGAAATAACATTTTCATGTGATTTTCCACATCATGTGGTTGTTCTGTAAGGGTCACGCACGCACGCACGCACGCACGCACGCACGCACACGCACACGCACACACACACACACACACACACACACACACACACACACACACACACACACACACACACACACACACACACACACAAATACACACACAAACACACAAACAAACCCTCTCTCCTTAGTTCTCTGTACAGGCCTACTTGACTGCTCAGCTCTGGTCCCATGGGTACCTACCTCTGGAACTCTATCTGAATCTTAATCTCAGAGGGACAGCAACTTTGTAGCTAGACTTGGCGGAGTTCATTGTATGAATAGCTAGGTTTAATGAGGTTCTCCATTGAAGCCGTACAGTTCATTGCCCATGCTATTAAGCTGGCATGGGGTAGCGAGCAGGGGTGTATGAAACGAAAGTGAAAGAGGGAGGGAGGGAGGGAGGGAGGGAGGGAGGGAGGGAGGGAGGGAGGGAGGGAGGGAGGGAGGGAGGGAGGGAGGGGGAGAGAGGAAAGAAAGGGAGCGAGAGGGAGACAGAAAGATGAAAGACAGAGAGAGAGATAGGGAGAAATAGAAAGAGAGAGAGGGAGAAATAGAAAGAGAGAGAGGGAGAAAGAGGGAGGGAGAGAGAGAGACGAGAGGCATCTTACACACTAACTATCTATACCAGAGAGGCCTGTCTGCGTGTTGGCCAAACACAGCCAACCTGATCCGTGCCAAGACCAGCGGGGACCAAGACGTGGGTACCCCTCAGCCTGAGCCTGCACAACTGCAATTCCCCCCAGCCGTCCTCAATGGCTCCCGCTAGAAACTGGGAAACTGGAGCATGTCACTGGAGCCAAAATGTCAGCTCCACCCAGAAGGTGGACAGCTGATCTGCATAGCGAACAGACCTTGGCAGGCATTGCGGTGCCGAGGCAGCCATAACCACAAGGTGCAACACAAAGCCTCCCGAGAGGCCTAATCTCCTTCAGAAGGAGTGTAGGATGTAAGCCTCTACTCTCCGGAAACATCTCCGTTGTTAAACACTGTAAAACAAGGCCCTGCAATGTACTGTGGACAAATATGTATGACACTAAGAAATATCAGAGTGGAAATCCAGAGTGAAATAGAGCCTGCACCTGGATACACAACCTAAAGTCCAAAGAGGACATGGCTTCTGGGAAAGAAATGTGTTGGTGCCTAGCGTGGCGAAGGAATTTGTCAAACATTGTTTTGTTGAGGGCCAATGTACACTTGTCCTGGGTTTTATTTTTCAAGTCTTTGTTACTGATATTTCAAACATATCTAACTAAAATGTAATATTAAGCACAACTTCAGCAGCCTTTGGTTGGGGTGCAGTCGTAAGGTCAAGTTTAGGTGGTTTGAGCTGAAGGACGTCTCCTGCCAGACCATAACTGGATCAAATTACAGTTCCTTTGAAGGCGATGTCATCATGACCAACTCTGCACCCTAACCTGAGGCCACTGTTTAAACTCAGCGTGTCCATGTGGCATTTACAAAACGTAGAAATCTGTCTCCTCCACTGACACAGACCAGGAGCCATCTCACACACACACACACACACACACACACACACACACACACACACACACACACACACACACACACACACACACACACACACACACACACACACACACACACACACACACACACACACACACACACACACACACACACACACACACACAGAGAGAGAGAGAGAGAGAGAGAGAGAGAGAGAGAGAGAGAGAGAGAGAGAGAAACCCAACAGCTCTTACACCCCATAATGGTGCACCTTATAGTTTCTCTATAATGGCCTCCACAAAGAGTCAACAGCATCTCACACTGTCTAATACACCAATGATGTTATTTGACTTTTTTATTAAAAATGTGATTTTAGCTCCTCTCCGCCTTGGTATCTAAAGCAGTCAGGTTGAAATGGTTGAGGAGCACAACATTTCTGAATTCAATTGAGTCTAGATGAGTAAGTCTATGCTTTCCATAAGGTACATACACACCCAGACCATGTTTTATGAATTAAGATGTTATGATTATTTGTGAGCAGGACTTTATAAGGCTCCAGAGTAGCACAGCGGTCTAAGGCACTGCATCTCGTGATTGGGAGTCTCATAGGGCGGCGTACAATTGGCCCAGTGTTGTCCGGGTTCGGCCGGAGTAGGCCGTCAGTGTAAATAAGAATTTGTTCTTAACTGACTTGCCTAGTTAAATAAAGGTTAAGTAAAAAAATATATATAAATAATGATGTTATTGCATGGAGTAAGGACATGGAGGAATGTGGTAGGAGGAAGGGGGGAGTCCCCCCTACTGAGAATGGGGCAGAGGCTCTCTTAGGGCCACCTAATGGACAACGTTACCCAGAACACCCCTAAATGAGCCCTGACAGGACACACCCTATTTATGGGCCACATGCACAAGCCTAATGCGGCCCTCTCCTGCTAGCAGTCTCTCAAAGCAATTAACACCTAAGCAGCCATTCAGGCCTCATTCACAATGTATGTTTGCAATTAACGGGAGGAAACATGGACACTTATGGCAGGAAGAGCTTTAAGACACTGGACCAGTTACCATACCCAATGGCTAACTAACCCTAATGAATGGGGAGGTAGGTGCATTTGAGGCAAATATCCATGAGCTAAGAAAGTCTGTGAGGAAATGTCATGTCTTTAGAGGATGTGTTAACCTATTAAGGAGGATGTAATGTCAAACATCCCCATTAGTTGGATCAACGTTGAAAGAACACAAAAAAAATGTCCTTAACAATCATCCCAATTTTTAACAAGGGTTTAGTGGCGTCTGTTTGCTTTGTGCCGGTCGTCTGTTTGGTGATTAGCTTGTTTTTGGGGTTTAAGGGTCCCACGGGAAAGGGAAAAGTGGCGGTAACTAGTGCTTCGCTCTGATCCAACATTGCCCCGCCCCGACCAGATTGACACCCTGTGAGGCCGGCGCCAACGGTTTGGCCCGGGTTCTGGTTTCTCTGGTTCCTCACCAGTTCCCACCGTCGCCCCCTTCAGTGCAGAGGTGTTTGGCGTGCGCCGCGTCGCTCATTAGCAAAACTATAAAGCAAACCGCCACTGTTATGCAGCTAACCGCCGACGCAGATCAAAACTAAAATCGTTGCAGGGGGAACTTTCGGATTGTTCCGAACAGCACGAGTGCTCTTACGTTAAAGCTTTGAAGAGCAGGTTCTCGCTTTCTCGCATGTGTGCAACAAAGGCTAGATGACCGAAAACATTCCACTGTATAGTAGTAGTGTTGTGTGGTTTTATAAGAGTCATGAAATTCCCTGACAAAGCCATGCCAAATAGGAACACATTCATTGCGGTAGCATTTTAAGAACCTACACTGCCATGACAGTGAGCCATTACCCACGGACCAACACTAACTAACTAACTATAACAGATGGACTGACACTCAGGTCTCCATTATGAATGAATGTTTATATCCTTGTGGTGAGCATAGAAAACACACCTCATAGACCATATGAAACAGTGATAACACACACACGCTGTGAGGGGCTGTAAGGGTCAAACCCACACCTCCCCGTGTGTAAATTATTCCCATCATGACAACAACCATAGTGATTAACTATATGTTGTTAGGATGAGCAGTATTGATCCAGCAATTGATTGATTTATTTACAGACTAACTGACTAGTCGGTGAGCTATTTGGGGAGCTCATTACTTAGTATACATTATTCATATACCTTACCAGTAGAATAGACCCAAGCATGCAAGAAATATCAGTCAACATATGCAGGGAGACAATAAGGAGGAAGTCAAGGCCAAAACACAGTCTATATGGCTCCTCCATTAGAACATATAAGCACACATAATGCAATTGGAAATGTATGTTAATGTAGGGAGGCAAGGCCATGACAGTCTTTCATTGCTTCTTCCAATCTAAATGGTTAAATGCAAATTGCTAAAACTATGAGCTAAATACTGCATTGAAGGGTGCGCCATTTTGTTAATGTGTTCGATTCAATAGGTAGCCTAGTGGTTAGAGCGCTGGGCCAGAAACGCTCTACGTCCTCACACTAGCTAATTTAAGGCGATATGCAATACTCGATGCCGACCGGTCTTTTCTTGCTATTACAGAAAGTATCTAGCTCCGGAAGCCGAATTTACACAATTAACGGTAAAAAACCTGTTGTTCTGCCCCTGAACAAGGCAGTTAACCCACTGGAAGCCGTGGATGTCGATTAAGGCAGCCCCCCACACCTCTCTGATTCAGAGGGGTTGGGTTAATTGCGGAAGACACATTTTAGTTGAATGCATTCAGTTGTACAACTAACTAGGTATCCGCCTTTCCCAATACCACAACATCTACCAGATTACTTTGCAAAGGTGCTTAAACATTACAATGTCTTAGCAGACATTTTCAATGGAAAGTTTGACTTCAAAGTCTCTCACAGTGAAAGGGAGATTTACAGTGTATTCATACACCTTGACGTATTCCACATTTACAGCTGGAATTTGAAATTGATTAAATTTTTAGTTTTTTCTCACCTACAAACTGAACACGTTTTCTTTTAAATGCAAAAAAAAAACTATAAATACAGAAATGTCTAATTTACATTAGTATTCACACCCCTGAGTCAATACTTTGTAGAATAACCTTTGGCAACGATTACAGTTGTATAGATAGATTTTAGAAAATAGAAAATAGATTTTCAAGTAGATTTAAGTCAAAACTGTCACTCGGCCACTCAGGAAAATTCACTGTCTTGTTGGTAAGCAACTCCAGAGTAGATTTGGCCTTGTCATTTAGATTACTGTCCTGCTGAAAGGTGAATTGCTCTCCCAGTGTCTGGTGGAAAGCAGACTGAACCAGTTTTTCCTTTAGGATTTTGCCTGTGCTTAGCTCCATTCTATTTATTTTTTACCCTGAAAAACTCTGCAGTCCTTAACGATAACAAACATACCCATAACATGATGCAGCCACCAATATGCTTGAAAGTATGGAGAGTGGTGCTCAGTAATGTGTTGTATTGGATTTGCCCCAAACATTACATGTTTAATTGCTTTGAGACATTTTTTTTCAGTATTACTCTAGTGCCTCGTTGCAAACAGGATGTATGTTTTGGATTTTATTTTCTCTACAGGCTTCCTTTTCACTCTGTCAATTAGGTTAGTATTGCAGACTAACTACAATGTTATTTTTATTTTTTTTATTTTTTTTTACACGTGTTCATTAGTTTCAAATAGGATAATCAACAGTTACAGAAACACAAGTAAATACAATATTGTTGATCCATCCTCAGTTTTCTCCTATCACAACTCAAACTGTTTTAAAGTCACCATTGGCCACATGGTGAAATCCCTGAGGGGTTTCCTTCCTCTCCGGCAACTGAGTTAGGAAGGACGCCTGTATTTTTGTAGTGGCAGGGTGTATTGATACACCATCCAAAGTGTAATTAATAACTTCACCATGCTCAAAGGTATATTCCATGTTTGCTTTAAAAAAGAAATGCGATCTACCAATAGGTGCCATTCTCCGCGAGGCATTGTAAAACCTTCCTGGTCTTTGAGGATAAATCTGTGTTTGAAATTCACTGCTCAACTGAGGGACCTTACAGATAATTGTATATGTGGGGTACAGAGATGAGGTAGTCATTCAAACATAATGTTAAACACTATTATTGCACACAGAGTGAGTCCCTGCAACTTGTTATGTGACTTGTTCAGCAAAGTTTTACTCCTGAACTTATTTAGCCTTGCCATAACAAAGGGGTTGAATAGTTATTGACATTTCAGCTATTCATGTTTAATTCATTTATAAACATTTTGAAAAACATTATTTCAATTTACTTTGACATAATGGGGTATTGTGTGTGGGCGAGAGACACAAAATCTCAATTTAAGCAATTTTAAATATAGGCTATAACACAACAAAATGTGGAAAAAGTCAAGGGGTGTGAATACTTTCTGAAGGCACTGTAATACTCCAATTATCTTTGCTTTTATTAATTTGGTGTTTTACTTAGAAAGCACTACAAACCAGACTGTTTGTATTCCGTTTAAAGACCCAGAGGCAGAGACTAATGGCCTTGCTTTACCTCTCCAATAGGAGCAACGTTTGCTGTGTGTTGTATTTGTTGGAGATGCATCACACAGAAAACACTGACTCACTCTGCGCCCCTAAAGAAATGAGCTGAACAATTCCCTGACTCTCCTTACAAGGGCTTGGCTTGGAAAACTGACCTAGCCCTGAGAAAATTACACAGAGAAATGTCACTATAATGTATTGAATTAGCAGACACCCACACTCTCACTGACCTGCTATGCCTTTCTTTCTGGCTCTCTCTGTCTGTGGGAGTTTGAGTTGCAGCATACTGGAGTTGGCAAGCTTACTGTAAGTCGCCTTGGATGGATCTATTGTGCTTAGCATCCCTCCAACAGTAGATGATTCAGGAAACAAAACCCTGGCGTTGCAGTGGGACTGTTCTTTTACCGTAAATTCACTGATTACATTGGAACAAGACAATGGGAACGACCAGAGAAAGAATGTTGTTTGGTCCAACGGTTGCCTGGGTTTGGTTCTCTGATGCTCTATCAGACGACGGGACTTCCAAAGTAAACAAAGGTCATTGACCGTTTGACAGAGATGGAGCATGAAGGATGATGAAGGATGCCGTCTTCTTCTCTTTAGACCACTTTCAGAGCCATCTCTGGGGATTGCTTTATATAAGAGAGGGGGAAAGAGAGAGGGAAAAAGAGAGGGAGAGAGAGAGAGAGAGAGAGAGAGAGAGAGAGAGAGAGAGAGAGAGAGAGAGAGAAAGAAAAAAAGAGAGAGAGAGAGAGAGAGGAGAGAGCGAGAGAGAGAAAGAAAGGAGAGAGAAAGCAGGAGAAAGAAAGAGAGAGAGAGAAGGGAGAGAGAGATAGGGGGAGGTGGATAGAAAGTAAGCTGTGGTCATGATGACACACTGCTGAAAATAAAGTGAAGCAGCCAACCTGAAAGCATCCAGATCGACATCCTGGAAAAGGAACAGAGAATGCTAGTAGAACTCACTGCAGGTATGTCACCTCCGTAGAAATAGAATGACTAAAAGTAACTACATTTCTATGACCAGCTATGACCTCTGTATATTCCCTTCAGCTTAGGTTAACACTGACTCAACTCTAGAATGGGTTGACTTTCTGTTTAGCTGTGTAAAAACAAAGTAAAGATTAGTTAAAGAATAGGGAACCCTGAAAGCTCTCTGAGGCCCTAGGACCATGGGTTGACAAACACTGTCCTGAGCTATGGGCAGAGGTATTATAACAGAACTCCAACATTTTAGCTTCCACGATTACTTTGAGGCAGAGTGAAGTTATACCAAGTTAAGCGCACAGCAAACCATTAAGCTTTGGCTTTGAGGAAAGTGAAATCATGAAAATGTGTCAACTTTAAAGTTCCTGCTTGAATAAATTATAAACCTAGCCAAGGCTAGAGTGAATTAAGGTTATTCCAAGACTTACCATTTCTTCACACATACACCCTTCACAACCCAGTGTAATTATAGTGTTTATGTATCTTTGGCATATTTCAAAACATAGTTCCAGCACTTCAACTCATTTGAAAACAGAATTACATTATCCAAAGAAAAACTGGGAAGCTCCCCACAGGGCATCCATGATGTTCTAAAAAGAAACCGTTAGCTCCTGCTGTGAGCACCATTATTAGATGCATTAACACTATAATACGAGTGTTAACTACTTCATTTGACTCCAGAGACATTCAGGAATGAATTAACCTTATGACCTCACTGAAGACATGTGAGTTATCACGTTCTGATTGGACAAGGACCAGAATTCCAAAATTCCAAAATTCAAAGAAGCAGAAGAGGATGACATCTCTCTCTCTCCAGTCTCTTGTCTTCTACTGGAGTTACACAAATGGCTTAGTGGCTTTAACGGTTGAGCAGTAAGTGTTTGGGTGAGTGGTGGGGCTATGAAAGATGCAGCACCCAGTGAGAAACGATGTGGCATCTTCCCAGGGAGGCTTGGCTGGAAGGCTGGGTTAGTCCCACGAGGGAGTTGGTTTATTAAACATTTATGACTTCCTCCCCTGGTGGAAGGTTAAAACAGATTTTATCTGCCTCATTGTCCCAATATGGTCTCCCATTAGTTAATGATCACAATAGCCATTACCAGCTTCCCTTTCTGAAAGTTCAGACTGGCCAAAGCCCCGCGCCCACCATGCCCGTCTCACTGTCCACCCAGACAGACGGACAGGCAGACAGTCCAGAGGACAGAGGGATGGATGGAGCGACAGAAAAACACACGGAGATACGGACTCACAGAGATAGGGTCTGTGTCAACAAGCCTCTGGAACCGTTCTGTGGTCCTGATGAGTCCTGCATGACTTCTACGATCCAGACCTCTGGTTCTCACTGGTCAGTCATGTTACTAATGGGAGTCCCAGAGAGGCAGGGCCCTGAGTTGTGATTCCCCAGAGGGGCATGGGAATGGTGTGTAATTGGGGGCTGATTGGGACCTGGGTAAATAGATGATGGATAATGACCTATAAATTAGAATTTATGTGGCCATTAGAAGTGGCTGGTTGATCCCGCTATGCAGAGCAGACAGAGAGGGAAACGAGCTCATTAAGGGTGTGTCCCAAATGGCACTATATACCCTATATAGTGCACTACTTTTGACCAGATCACTATGGTCCCTGGTCAAAAGTAGTGCACTACATGGGGAATAGAGTGTCATTTGGTACGCAGTTCCTGCTGCATGCCTTCACCCACTAATTAGTGCTGATGCTACCCAGGCCATGCAGGCTTTTTGGGCTTTTTTACCTCCAATTAAGAGGTGCCATTTTAGGGAAGATTTATATGTAATGCGGTGTAGTTCTTGACAACTATAGAGTGATCTGGAAACTGTGGGCCCGAGTTTTAAGAAAATTGGGAAGTGATAAAATACGTATCGCAGGACTCTTGCAAGTCTATCGGGAGAGTAAACGGATGTCAGTTTTAAGAAATATTGGGGAAACTGTCAACCAATATGCTTCAATCCAAATAATATTTCTCAGATATTAAAACCAGTTCATTTCATTATACCCCTGAGGTACTGAAATCTCTGGAAATGCCAGTTCACGTGTTTGATAGAATGGTAATATCAGTCATATTGATCTGTGGGATTGAGGATTAGAAGGCAGACAAGAAAAACAAACAGACAGACTCAAATATGTGTACATGAAACGCAGCTTAGTTCTGTGATATTGCCTCCTATGTGATAAAGGAAAGGTTTAATAAAGCTTTCTCTCAGATCTCCCCAACTGTGCCAACTCATCTGTTGATTGGTTCTGCCTCGTTTGATCATCTCAGTGGAGAAGTAGACTCATGCTAGCCAGACGCTTTGCAGAATTAATTGGTGGAAAACAAAAGTGCTCAAAACAGAAGAGGGGTGTTTACAGAAAGCTGATTCTCCAATTCCCTGCAACACACAGAACAATATGGGGCTCTCCCAGAGTCATATTATTTCCATCTCCTACCTCACTATGTCTATCTTTCTTTCTCTCTCTTATACAACACACAGTCTCTCCCTCTCTCTCTCTCTCTCTCTCTCACTCTCTCTCCCCCTCTCTCCCCCTCTCTCTCCCTCTCTCTCCCTCTCTCTCTCTCTCTCTCATAAGGCACTTGTGTGGTACTCTCTGTATCACACAACCAGTAGGAAGGAGCAGCCTAATAAACACACTTCAATCAGCTGTGCACCGCTCTCTGGAAGCACCCAGTGCACACACAAAATGGGCTTCAATAGATTTCTTTTTACACTCACCGCTCTCATTACATCCCTGTTAAAAGCTGCCAGTACAACAGGCTGAAGGGGAAAAACAGCATCCAACAATTAATGAGTGAAAGAAGATGGAGATGGTGAGCGAGACGGTGTGAGAGAGGGAAAGAGAGGAGGGAGATGAAAGCTAGAACAGTTCCCTAGCGGGGAGGTCGGGTTGCCAATAATGCAAAGGCAACGCAAACAGAGTGAGCAACACCAAACTACACTCTGTCTCTTGTCGAGCAGAAGGTCTCCAACTACACTCTGTCTCTTGTCGAGCAGAAGGAATCAAACTACACTCTGTCTCTTGTCGAGCAGAAGGAATCAAACTACACTCTGTCTCTTGTCGAGCAGAAGGAATCAAACTACACTCTGTCTCTTGTCGAGCAGAATGAATCAAACTACACTCTGTCTCTTGTCGAGCAGAATGAATCAAACTACACTATGTCTCTTGTCAAGCAGAAGGAATCAAACTACACTATGTCTCTTGTCAAGCAGAAGGAATCAAACTACACTATGTCTCTTGTCAAGCAGAAGGAATCAAACTACACTCTGTCTCTTGTCGAGCAGAATGAATCAAACTACACTATGTCTCTTGTCAAGCAGAAGGAATCAAACTACACTATGTCTCTTGTCAAGCAGAATGAATCAAACTACACTATGTCTCTTGTCAAGCAGAAGGAATCAAACTACACTCTGTCTCTTGTCGAGCAGAAGGAATCAAACTACACTATGTCTCTTGTCAAGCAGAAGGAATCAAACTACACTATGTCTCTTGTCAAGCAGAATGAATCAAACTACACTGTCTCTTGTCGAGCAGAATGAATCAAACTACACTATGTCTCTTGTCAAGCAGAAGGAATCAAACTACACTCTGTCTCTTGTCAAGCAGAATGACTCAAACTACACTCTGTCTCTTGTCGAGCAGAATGAATCAAACTACACTATGTCTCTTGTCAAGCAGAAGGAATCAAACTACACTCTGTCTCTTGTCAAGCAGAATGAATCAAACTACACTCTGTCTCTTGTCAAGCAGAATGAATCAAACTACACTATGTCAATTGTCGAGCAGAAGGAATCAAACTACACTCTGTCTCTTGTCGAGCAGAATGAATCAAACTACACTCTGTCTCTTGTCGAGCAGAAGGAATCAAACTACACTCTGTCTCTTGTCGAGCAGAAGGAATCAAACTACACTCTGTCTCTTGTCGAGCAGAATGAATCAAACTACACTCTGTCAATTGTCGAGCAGAATGAATCAAACTACACTCTGTCTCTTGTCGAGCAGAAGGAATCAAACTACACTCTGTCTCTTGTCGAGCAGAAGGAATCAAACTACACTCTGTCTCTTGTCGAGCAGAATGAATCAAACTACACTGTCTCTTGTCAAGCAGAATGAATCAAACTACACTCTGTCTCTTGTCGAGCAGAATGAATCAAACTACACTCTGTCAATTGTCGAGCAGAAGGAATCAAACTACACTCTGTCTCTTGTCAAGCAGAAGGAATCAAACTACACTATGTCTCTTGTCGAGCAGAATGAATCAAACTACACTCTGTCTCTTGTCGAGCATAAGGAATCAGACTACACTCTGTCTCTTGTCGAGCAGAATGAATCAAACTACACTCTGTCTCTTGTCGAGCAGAATGAATCAAACTACACTCTGTCTCTTGTCGAGCATAAGGAATCAAACTACACTGTCTCTTGTCGAGCAGAATGAATCAAACTACACTGTCTCTTGTCGAGCAGAATGAATAAAACTACACTCTGTCTCTTGTCAAGCACAAGGAATCGAACTACACTCTGTCTCTTGTCAAGCAGAAGGAATCAAAAGATGAATATGATAGACATCTGAGGAAACTAGTGACAAGCTAGGAGTTCAGAGAGAATGTCTTACATTTGTACATTTCATTTAACAAACAGGGCAACACAGAGGCTACATGGCATTGGAGACACACAATAGTGATTTATTTTATTTTACCTTTACTTATCTAGGCAAGTCGGTTAAGAACAAAAACTTTGTTACAATGACTGCCTAGTTATAATTTGACAGTGATTTAAACACATTTTTTTTATAAGCCATAGTGGGGATACACTGGCCGGCAACAGTAAATCAAGTATCTATTATAAATGACCACTAGAGTGTGAAGGACATTCTTTAGGCTCTTAGGGACGTGAAAGTGTTGCTCGCTCGCTACTAATGTTCTCATTCATTCTGCGCCAAAGCTAGCAGCTTGTGTGAGGTCCAGTTACCATACTGTACACAGTGACAGACTACACCACTTTGGCAGCCAGCGCTGTGTGTAGTAGAACTTGGAATATGTCCTGTGATGGGAAGACAGATAGCCATCTTACTTGATCATCAAATATCATTAGCTTCGTCAACCAAACTCCACCGATCCTTGCAGGACAGACATTTTGCATGATTGATTGGCAATTCCATACTCATTTGTCAAGTAAATGGCTAAATAATTAATTCAGTTGCGTGTAATAATAAATGTTGGCTGTAATATCAAAATGAGAATATGTAAATGTAACTAATAAAAACATCAATATGAACTAGAAATGTGACTATGTGTGGGCCTGTGAGTAGCTATTCTCTCTAAATGTACCTCTCTACCTACAGTGCTTTAAGAAAGTATTCAGACCCCTTTACTTTTCCACATTTTGTTATGTTACAGACTTATTATAAAATAGGATTAAAAGCATTTTTTCCCTCACCAATCTACACACAATGCCCCATAATGACAAAGTGAAAACAGGTTTAGAGAATGTTTGCAAATGTAATAAAAATCTGAAAACAGAAATAACTTCTTTACATAGGTATTCAGACCCTTTGCTATGAGACTCGAAATTGAACTCCGGTGCATCCTGTTTCCATTGCTCATCCTTGAGATGTTTCTACAACTTGATTGGAGTCCACCTGTGGTAAATTGTCACACCCTGACTTTAGAGAGACGTTTTATTTCTCTATTTGGTGAGGTCAGGGTGTGATTTGGGGTGGGCATTCTATGTTGTCTATTTCTTTGTTTTTGGCGGAGTATGGTTCCCAATAAGAGGCAACTGTCTATCGTTGTCTCTGATTGGGGATCATACTTAGGCAGCCCTTTTTCCCACTTTCTGTTGTGGGATCTTGTCTTTTGTGTTGCAGGTTGTTGCACTCCTAGCTTTACGTTCGTTGAGTTGTTTATTGTTTTTTGGTGGAACATTTATTATTAAAGGAAAATGTACGCCTACCACGCTGCACCTTGGTCTCATTCTAACGACGAACGTTACATAAATTCAATTGATTGGACATGATTTGGAAAGGCACACACCTGCCTAGATAAGGTCACACAGGTATTTTGAATACATTTGCATTTTTTTTTTTTACTGTTTTTGCTTTGTCATTATGGGGTATTGTCTGTAGATTGATGAGGGGGGGGGGGAACAATTTCATCAATTTTAGAATAAGGCTGTAACGTAACAAAATGTGGAATAAGTCATGGGGTCTTGAATACTTTCCGAATGCATTGTACCTACCTACCGCACTCTCTAGAGTTACAAAACAGACTACCCCTGTCCATCAAGCGCATGTGTGTCAGACCTAGCATGGCGGTCTATTGTTAGCCTTCCATCCCTTTAAGACAGACATCTTCTTCTGAGCCCACAGCCTCCCTAAAGGAACAAGGCCACATATGGAGCATTCATACCACTCGGCGATCCATCTAACATGAGGCCTGCTGTCAGCGGACACTTTTACACTCTGCTTTGCTTGGCTAGGATACAGGGAAGAACACACAAGCTGGGGGTTGAGGTGTCGCAACAGAGAGAGAAGGGACCTTCTGTAGGCCTAGAATGCATCCCAAATGGCACCCTATCCCCTATATAGTGCACAACTTTTAACCTCAGCCTCTGGTCAAAAATAGTTCACTGTAAAGTGAATAAGGTTCTATTTGGGACGCAGATCTTTTCTATTTTCCCCTTAGCCATTTTAGTAGATTGTTCCAAATCGGAATGGGCTTTGAACTTCCCAAAATTCCAAATTCCCAACAGGCCAATCCCCCTCATTGAATCAAATTAAAATGGTGGATTTCATCTGGGCAGAATGGCTGGGGTTGACAGGCTCATTCATCAACACTGTCCATATCTGACCATTCGCAGTCTAGACTCAGACTGACGGCTCTTTATTGTGGGGAATAAAGAGGAATCATATTGACACGGAGCATGGACGTGTGTGTCTCAGCTGAAAACAACTACAGTTTTGGACTGAGGGAAATGGTTCCAGATCAAGTATTTTCCCACTGCGGGCACACTGACTGAATCAACATTATTTCCACATCATTTCAATGAAATGATGTTGAACCAACGTGGAATATACCTTGAATTGACAACTGTGTCCAGCGGGTTCTTTCTGTTTGAAGTGAATAGAGAATGTGGTGTGTATATTGTTGTGTGATTGAGAAACGTCACAGATGCTAGCTGTGGCACAGCTTGGCTGTTGTGTTGCTCAGAGAACCACAGATGGATGGGATACACTAATGAAAGAGTTCTCTGTGACAAAGGAGCATGAAATGACTTACCTGTATGATCAGAGCAGCAGAGGCAGACACACCGGGCACAGCAACAGCAAGGAAGCAGAAGAAAGAGAGAGAGAGAAAAGAGAGAGAGAGAGAGAGAGAGCGAGAGAGACAAAGAGAGGGGGAGAGAGCGAGAGAGAGAGAGAGAGAGAGAATAAAGAGAGAGACGTTAATATTAACAGGCAATCACCATGACTCTGAGAATATAAATGCATGCCTCTAGAATGCCTATGATATCTACAGGTATCGTTATAGAACATGGGAATGTAATACAGCCAATAAACATTTAGTCATCAATAGTTCATTGAACACACTGACAGGCAAAAGAGCCTTGAAAATGAGTATCAAAACAACACAGGCATACTATGCAGCATCAAAATACACTACACTAGAGAGAGAGAGAGAGAGAGAGAGAGAGAGAGAGAGAGAGAGAGAGAGAGAGAGAGCATGCACTGGTTGTCTTGGTAACAGAGACTGGCACAGGTTGTAATGAGTGAAGGGGGTGAAGAGAATGATGCAAACATCTGCAGTGAGGCTGTGAGCCAGAACCAGAGAGCGAGAGAAAAAAGGGAGAAAATAAAATGGGTTTGTGATTAGCAGCAGACGACATTTACAGCAGAGAGTGATGTCATGGACAGTCGTTATCCCGCTCCCTCGCTCTTTTCCTCCCTCTCTCCAACTCTCTCTCTCTCTCCCTCCACAGAAGCTGGCCTTGCTGCTCTCTCTCACCATTGGGGTTAGCAGCGCTTCTACGAAAACGCTTGATGCTTCCATCAATAATTCAAATGACAGCAAATAAGTAGATCAGAAGCCCTTGAAATATTCTAATGGGCTGTGTTGGAGGGAGGCGAGGGGACGTCAAACACTGTGGGACAGAGAGGGTGAGGTGGGAGAGAGAGAAAGAAAGAGGGGAGGGTGAAGAGGGAAAGAGGTATCACAGAACTGCAGAGAGCTGCTTATCAATTAAAGACATGTCTAATAAAGCAACCCCCTCTTTTCTCTCCATCTCTTCAGCACAACGAGATGAGGGACACGTACACAGCGCTCCGGCAATCCCATCATAATGACTGTGCTCTGCTCCCCCTCTCCTCCTCCACTCATCCCTCCCCCCTTCAACCCTTCTAGAAGGGAGCAAATGTTTGTTTCCAGGCAACCCTGGATCATCGTCTGCTGTTTTAGAACAGGGGAGCGAGGGGGGTAAAAATGGCTACGGTGGAAAGCAAGGAAAAGAGAGAGGGGAGAAAGGCAGGAGAGAGGAGAGAGGGGAGAAAGGCAGAGGAGAGGAGAGAGGGGAGTGGAGAGAGGATAAGAGAGAGGGGAGAAGAGAGAGGGGAGAGGAGAAGAGAGAGGGGAGACAGGCAGGTGGAAGGGGAAAGGACAAAGGGGTGAGATGGGTAAATGCAGAAGGAAGAGAGGATGGAGGGAGGAACTGCATTGTGACGGAACTGAGCATACAAATGAGACACAAAACAGAAGGAAGGGGAAATGCTCCTGCAGCCAGGTGAGTGGTAGTGAAGGGGCCTGAAAACTGAAAACTTGATGAAGGGGCTATTTGTAGGTCATTTGTATAACACACAGTGTACATACACAGTACAGAGGGCCACACACAGGCGACCACACTATACAACCTGAGCCTGTTCTCAGTAAGTGCATTGAACTGAACATAGGGTTTGTTTAGAAAGCCAACTCAGATGAGAGAACATGAAGGACGAAGAATTAGACCTATAGTCTGGCCCAGAAGTGTAAGATGTACTAGAAGATCCTGGCATCATGCAAGGAGATGCCTCACCCTTCTTTCCTATGCTGTAACTAATATATTTCAGTGGATGTATCATTCCAGGTAAATACATTTCAAAACAAAAACAAATGAACATGCAAAATTTGAAATTATTCTAATTCTGAAATGGAGCTTGAATGTGTCTTGTGGATGCAGGCATTTGCATGAGAGAGAGAGAGAGAGAGAGAGAGAGAGAGAGAGAGAGAGAGAAGAGAGAGAGAGAGAAAGAGAGAGAGAGAGAAAGAGAGAGAGAGAGAGAGACAGAGAGAGAGAGAGAAGAGAGAGACAGAGAGAGAGAAGAGAGAGACAGAGACAGAGACAGAGACAGAGACAGAGACAGAGACAGAGACAGAGACAGAGACAGAGACAGAGACAGAGACAGAGACAGAGAGACAGAGAGAGAGAGAGAGAGAGAGAGAGAGAGAGAGAGAGAGAGAGAGAGAGAGAGAGAGAGAGAGAGAGAGAGAGAGAGAGACACACACAATAGATAACGCCAGCAACAGAAGAGGGTTTAATTCACCAAGCCCTCCAGATAACAAAAAACTAATTGAGAAAGAAATCTGAGCGAGACCTGGGTTCGGCTTTCACTATACTTAGGATGAGGCAATAATTGTACAGTTACCATGGCGAGGATGCTAATAAGAAGCTTAAAAAGTGAGTAAACAGAGATGCATTTTATCTGCCCTCCTGGGCCACAATATGCAGAATATAAACCCCATCTGTATGAATAACAGCCAGTCATGTGTGGACGCGTGCCAAAATGTGCCAAAAGCAAGAGACACAATTTTCTGCTCTTTGCCTGGTTCCCCGCTCGAGGCCTATTTCAATACTGTCCTTGCTTTGCAGAAGGACTAAGGTGCCAGTCATAGAACGAACACGTGACAGCTCAATCTTTCACACAGCTGAATTACCACAACGGAGGGTAACGTAACGTCAATGGGGAACCTTTCACCACAACAATTTCATGTGACACTGAACGCACCGGGAGCACGCTGTCAGTCACTTCGCCGTTCAAGACGGTTAACAATCTTGTTCCGAGATCTAATACAGGCAAGGCTAGCAAATGACGTCAATCAAACACACACAGACACACCTTTTACACACTATCAAGCACCAGACCATTAGAATACCATGCCGTCATCACTCCACAGACAGACACAATCATGACACACACACACACACACACACTCAAGCACATACACACGCAACAACATTACTGTTCTACAAGGACCTATATGGGTTGCTTCCAACGGTGAGGAGAACAGAAGAGCAGAGCTCATTTTGAAATAATTGTCCCCCTGGCCTCAGGGCTTATTACAACAACAAAAAAATAAGATTACAGCGTCAGATAATGCTTTTCTGAAGCGAAAAGTGGCTGTAAATCACCCAAACAAAAAGCTAGAGGTTCACATCTCACACACTCCTGAATATTCACCGTGTTTCATACGGCCATGATGTAGGTTTGCGTCACTGGAAAGAGGTCTACTCTCTCCACTTAACACAGAAAAAGGCTAAACTACAAGCGAGAGAGAAGATGATATTTGTATTTGCAGACATTACTAGCAGAATGGCTTCAGGTAAATGTGTGTCCGAAACACTTAGTTTGACTGACACCCCCCCCCCCCCAACCCCCCCCCCCCCCCCCCCCCCCATACTCCATGTCCTGAGCCAGTTACCACAAGCTGAAGCAGTGTGTGTGCACTGGAACCAAATAGCATTTAGCATTACAGCCATAGTGACAGACAACTGTGAGATTCCTACGGCGCGTGGCTGGCAAGCCCTGCTGGATATGACAGGAGGGTTTCAGCACAGTTACTGCTCTGGCCCAAACAGACAGAGGAGACAGAGACCCCAATGAGCAGAATTCATTGGCCACCATTATTGGGTCAGGGAGTGAGGCGCAGGCAGTGTGTGTTTGAGTAGGCAATAACCCCATTGTCACGGACACTTCCATCTGCCAGAAGACTGTCCTCTCAGCAACCAGGGACCAGCCGGCACAGACCAATAGGCCTGGAGGAGATGGGAGGAGGCAGACGGACCATTCCACTGAGGGATGAAGGAGGGGGGTGTCCAAGTCCGCCTGCAGTTGCAGTATGCTTGGGAGAGAGGGAGGGAGGGGTACTGTAGCGACAATAGCAAGCCCCAGAGTCAAAATGCCCTGTGTACTGGAGCTCTTGTTCAGTCACTCAGAGTGAGAGTTGATCCGGTTGTGAGTAAATCATGGAGTTGAATGAGAACCAGCTCAGGGTGAGTGACTGATGCCTGGCTGGCTGACTGCTTCAGGGCTTGGAAGGGCTGATGTGTAGTGGAGGGGGAAGAGTTATGTCTGACAGGGCCTGTAGGTCAACTTCTTCCTCCGTTTAGAGTTTCACACAGTCCACTTGACAGATGGAGATTGGGTCGGGACATGGCGTACATTACATGGTAAATGATGTGTAACTCCAGGGCCAGAGGAATTCTCCCAGGTTAGAGGAATGTGTGAGTCTGTGTAAACACTCTGGTTTGCGTCCCAAATGGCACCCTATTCCCTATACAGTGCACTATCTTCCCTGGTCAACATATATAGGGAGTAGGATGGCATTTGAGCACAATTGGCAGGGATCGGAGAAGGTAATTCAGCCAGACTGCTCTGTTCAGACAGCAGACAGCTACTGTAGATACCTGAGGCACAGGGCATTTTCTATCAGGCCTTTGCAGTTCTGGTATTGATCATGCAGTGTGTGTGTGTGTGTGTGTGTGTGTGTGTGTGTGTGTGTGTGTGTGTGTGTGTGTGTGTGTGTGTGTGTGTGTGTGTGTGTGTGTGTGTGTGTGTGTGTATTCTGAATTGATGGCCCACTAGGCCAACAACAGCTTGATTTCGAGGCAGGGGGAATGGGGGTGCTGCCTTGGCAGGTTCTAATTGAATTTGTTGCTTCACACACACACACACACACACACACACACACACACACACACACACACACACACGCAGGTTTAGCTGGGGACACGCTCCAGGTGAGGTGTTAATGCAGGCAGGAGGGCCCCAGCTGGGCCGAAGCATTATAAACGCATACGCACACACCAGGCAGGCCACACACACAGTCATGCTACACACACACACAAACACACACCACCGCATTAGGCACAGGGGGGCTGATGTGCATGAATGGAACACTGACTCAAATCCCCAGACAGCCAGACAGACAGACAGACAGACAGACAGACAGACAGACAGCCAGACAGACAGACAGCCAGACAGCCAGACAGCCAGACAGCCAGACAGCCAGACAGCCAGACAGCCAGACAGACAGACAGACAACCCCAGACTAAGACTAGACACAGCTCTGCTCTCTCATCACAAGCTACAAGCTAACGCTGTTGCTCAGATACTAGCGCTTCATAAATAAGGAACAATGACTAAATAATAAAAGAGGTTCTGTTTCAAAGGCCAGGTGTTGTTAGGGTATTTAAAACAGTCTGAATGGAGATCTACAACATTCATTTGGTGAATGCGCTTCACTGGAAAAAAGTGAGGTTTGTCTTTAGTTTGGCATTTTCTCCTCTTTCTCTCACCTTCACTCTTTTATCTCTCTCACTCCCCTCTCCTCTCCCTCTCTCTGATCGTGTGGCTGTCTCATCCGGATAAATTAAAAAGTAATATTAGTGTAGACCAGCAACACAAATGACTCCCACACTTCTCCTCCCCTCCTCCTCCTCTCATCCACCTCTCATCCTCCTCTCCTCTTCCTCCTCCTCTCATACTCTCTACCGCTCATACTCCTGTCCTCCTCTCATACTTCTCTCCTCCTCTCATACTTCTCTCCTCCTCTCATCCTCCTGTCCACCTCTCATCCCAACCTCTCCACCGCACTCTGGTTTAGTGGCAATCAATCCAGTGTAGGGGCCTTTTAAAAAGTAAACCGTCTGCATAATTTCTGAGCCAATTACCCAGACAGTCCGAGGCAGAGATGACAATGGATGTTGATAAATGCCGATTGCGACTCAATTTACTTGGCAAATCACCCTCCATACCTGACACTAAGACAATAAGAGCCTTAATGGGGATTTATATGGTCTCCTCCTGAGGCCAGGTCGTTTGTTTCAGGGGGACGTTTACTGGCCAAATTGATTCCCTGGAACGCGTTCAGATTAGACTGTTAGACGCTCCGTGAGTCGGGGCTATTTCTCCACTGTCAGAAAGAGGAGGGGGTGGGGTAGAAAGAGAGAGGAGAGGCAAAGAAAGAGAGGCAGAAAAGAAAAGGGGAGAGGATGGGGATGGGAGAGCGCGAGAGAGAGAGAGACAGAGACAGAGAGAGAGTAGGGTATGATGCTGTGTCTTGGGTAGAGAACAACAGACCGTACAGTGTATCTAATCTTAACTAAACACAGGTTCAGTACTGGTCCTTATGAGGGAAGGAGATTCTAACACTCAGGCAGAGAGAAATAGATCCTGCGAGAGACAAGACTACAACACAATCACAATACTGTAGTTCCATAGACTAACTATAAATTGGAGGGCTGTGGAGAATAGTAGCTATGCAGATTATATGAATTGATGATGTGGTATCTCTGCACTATGGTGTGGCTCTGCAATGCCCTTAAGCCCAAGAACCTGATGCGACTGTCTCTTATCACAGTTCTCTGTGCTGCTTCAATAGTAGCTAGAACACTCCAGAGCTCCAATCCAAACGGCCCATTTAGAGAGAACAGCTGCAGTACGCAAACCGCTGATGAAGATATTTAAATAATCATTTGGCCTGTGGTGAGGGAGAGAGAAGGGAGAGAGAAGGGAGAGAGAAGGGAGAGAGATGGAGAGGGACAAAGAGAAAGTGAAAGAGGAAGAGGTGGAAAGAAAGGAAGAAAGAAAGAAAGGAAGAAAGAGACGGAGAGAGAGATCGAGGTAACGAGAGAGAGAGGCAGCCAAATGGAGCCTGACTGGATTATAGAGCGCTGGGTCCAACGTACTCCCAGGGGCTGATGGGAAACGGTCCGGCGCCATCGGAGGACTGAGAGACAGGGAGAGTGGATTGGTCCGTTCATTGGCGCGGGCAGAGGGCTAATAAACTGGCTTGATGAGGAGGTGGGAGGTCTCTGAGGAGTAGAGGAGCAACCTGCTGTATGCTTCAGTGACTCTGAAGTGCAGGAGGCTCACACGTGACCCTCACGGGTGCAGACAGACACACACACACACACACACACACACACACACACACACACACACACACACCTCTGAGGTGCAGGAGGCTCACACGTGACCCACACGGGTGCAGACGCACACACACACACACACACACACGCACACACACACACACACACACACACACACACACACCTCTGAGGTGCAGGAGGCTCACACATGACCCGCACGGGTGCACACACACACACACACACACACACCTCTGAGGTGCAGGAGGACTGAGAGACAGGGAGAGTGGATTGGTCCGTTCATTGGCGCGGGCAGAGGGCTAATAAACTGGCTTGATGAGGAGGTGGGAGGTCTCTGAGGAGTAGAGGAGCAACCTGCTGTATGCTTCAGTGACTCTGAAGTGCAGGAGGCTCACACGTGACCCTCACGGGTGCAGACAGACACACACACACACACACACACACACACACACACACACACACACACACCTCTGAGGTGCAGGAGGCTCACACGTGACCCACACGGGTGCAGACGCACACACACACACACACACACGCACACACACACACACACACACACACACACACGCACACACACACACCTCTGAGGTGCAGGAGGCTCACACATGACCCGCACGGGTGCACACACACACACACACACACACACCTCTGAGGTGCAGGAGGACTGAGAGACAGGGAGAGTGGATTGGTCCGTTCATTGGCGCGGGCAGAGGTCTAATAAACTGGCTTGATGAGGAGGTGGGAGGTCTCTGAGGAGTAGAGGAGCAACCTGCTGTATGCTTCAGTGACTCTGAGGTGCAGGAGGCTCACACGTGACCCGCACGGGTGCAGACACACACACACACACACACACCACTGAGGTGCAGGTTAAGAGGCTCCAAACTGGGTTGAGTTCTCTACAACACACACCTCAGACATCAAGAAATGTGTTGACTAAAGTGCAGCAATGGCTTACAAGTGTAGTTCATTTATTCTGGATTAAAAAAAAAAAAAAATCCTGAATGAGTTTCACAGAGAATTCGCTGCCAAGTACTATGATAGCTGAGCAACAAAGCTCTTTTGTATGCCCAGGGTCATTAGATGATAATCACTCCAACATTCATGACTTAAGTGCAGAATACAGGGTTCCACTAATCATAACAGAACAGCTACACTACAGTCCCTGTTCAGATCCAACACAACAGAGAGCGATATAATACTGGCTGCTCATACAGTAGGATCACTATACACACCCAATAATCTCCTTTCTCCCGAAGTGTGCACTTGTTCACTCCCCTTCAAGGATTTCAAAAGGAACGACCGGTATATGGGCACTCCCTCTGGCTCATGCCTACACCTACCCAACGTTTTCAGATAGTGAAAATAGAGTCGTGTTGGGACGCAACACAGTGATTCAGTTACAGGAGCTAGACTAACCTGTAAAAACATGATTAGTATGCATGTAGCTTCCTCCCTACATTCTCCACAGACATGCTATGGTGGGAGAGGTGGGCTATGTTTCAGAGACATCTTTCCTGCTAATTGAGCCTGACAGGCATGTCCTCCATGCCTCCTCCTTCCTCCTGAGTGGTACAAGCGTTTGTTTCCTCTGTAGCCACTCAGTGGTGCATAGCGCAGGACGGACAGGAGTCACACACCGAGGTTAAGGGCCCTGTAAGATGAGAGGTGTTCCTTTACCTCCACCCCTCACACACCACATACACACTCACCATGCCTCCTCCAACAAGGCACCTCCAACAAGACACCCTTATACATACACACACACGCACTGGGCTTTAACGCCAGTACCATGACCCTACAACCTTCGACCCCTTAAATCACTTCCTGCTGTCCCACTCTGAGGAAGTGTCTCGCTGAAAGGCCTGTAAGGGAATATGGCCTGTAAGAGTTTGCCAATAGTACCTCCATCAGCAGCTTCTCTCGAACATAAAGACACACACAAACACACACAGTCTGCCAGCAGCCTCGCTCTAATACAGGGTTGTTGGAGAGGCTACTGGAGGGCCTCGCTCTAATACAGGGTTGTTGGAGAGGCTACTGGGGGGCCTCGCTCTAATACAGGGTTGTTGGAGAGGCGACTGGGGGGCCTCGCTCTAATACAGGGTTGTTGGAGAGGCTACTGGGGGGCCTCGCTCTAATGCAGGGTTGTTGGAGAGGCTACTGGGGGGCCTCGCTCTAATACAGGGTTGTTGGAGAGGCGACTGGGGGGCCTCGCTCTAATACAGGGTTGTTGGAGAGGCTACTGGAGGGCCTCGCTCTAATACAGGGTTGTTGGAGAGGCTACTGGGGGGCCTCGCTCTAATACAGGGTTGTTGGAGAGGCGACTGGGGGGCCTCGCTCTAATACAGGGTTGTTGGAGAGGCTACTGGGGGGCCTCGCTCTAATGCAGGGTTGTTGGAGAGGCTACTGGGGGGCCTCGCTCTAATACAGGGTTGTTGGAGAGGCGACTGGGGGGCCTCGCTCTAATACAAGGTTGTTGGAGAGGCTACTGGGGGGCCTCGCTCTAATACAGGGTTGTTGGAGAGGCTACTGGGGGGCCTCGCTCTAATACAGGGTTGTTGGAGAGGCGACTGGGGGGCCTCGCTCTAATACAGGGTTGTTGGAGAGGCTACTGGGGGGCCTCGCTCTAATACAGGGTTGTTGGAGAGGCGACTGGGGGGCCTCGCTCTAATACAGGGTTGTTGGAGAGGCTACTGGGGGGCCAGTTGAAGGGTTTAGTTTTTAACTGAGCTGTAATCTAGTCTGTAGGAAAACACCAGTCAACAGTGGCTAGGTCATTTCACACGCTCGTCACCCCAAACCCCCGAATGTTGCCCTTCCCGAGCACCACCTGGTAAGGTCCCCGGCACAACGGCATCATGGGAGTATAATTTAGGCTGGGAGCATTGACAGAGGTCAGGGTACCCCACGGAACATCGAACACTTGATGGGGCCTGTGGGTGTGTGTAAGTTTGTGTGTGTGGGGAGGGGGGGGGGGGGGGTTGTGTGTGTGTCAACTTCACTATGTAATTACGCTTCTGTAATCCCTGCCCCTCTCGGGCTTGGAGTTGACTAAAACCATGTTTACATCCCAAACGGCATCCTATTCCCTATATAGTGTACTAGTTTCAACCTGGGCTCATAGCAGAATAGCGTGCCATTTGGGAAGCACACCATGTCAACTACACCCAATCAGCATAATACACACAAGACACAGCTATCAAACTTAGAAATGTGTGTTAAAAAAATAACGCCTGGAAACATGAGTAATAAACCAATTATACAACTAATGTTTTTATGTCAAGGACTTAGCAGTCTAACTAATGAGAGTAAAAGAAAACCATATTTTTACAGTTATTAGTCACTATGATAACAAGAAGTAAAATTCCTTCCCAGAACGGAAAAACTCCCTGTATCTGGTGTCCCGGGCCTTGATATTGTCTTAAGTGGGCCGTGGGGAGAGCTTGAAATAACCAGGCTGATGTATAATAGTATTTTCATTGGGAAAATGAATAACCTGCATGGACGCACACATGAAAGCTCATATTCTCATGCAAGCACGTACTAACACACACACACACACACACACACACACACACACACACACACACACACACACACACACACACACACACACACACACACACACACACACACACGGTTAGTTAGTGTGCTATAATTCATGTAATTGTCATCATCCGGCCATAAAGCAAAGTAAGGGAGTGATCCACCCGCTCTGGGCCTTTCCTCTGGTCCTAATAACACAGACAAAATAGTCCCCACTGTAAATCATTTAACGCTGTAAGTATGCATTAAAACACACACACACCCTGAGATTTGGGAAGACAGAAACACTCTGGCTAATCGAGCCTTGGCCTAGAAGACAAACACAATGTAGTACTGTATAATGTCATACACACTAACACACTGTAGTACTGTATAATGTCATACTCACTAACACACTGTAGTACTGTATAATGTCATATACACTAACACACTGTAGTACTGTATAATGTCATACTCAATAACACAATGTAGTACTGTATAATGTCATACACACTAACACAATGTAGTACTGTATAATGTCATATACACTAACACAATGTAGTACTGTATAATGTCATACTCACTAACACAATGTAGTACTGTATAATGTCATACTCACTAACACACTGTAGTACTGTATAATGTCAAATACACTAATGTGAAATTTCCCTCTCTATTGTAGCTCTCTAAATAGACCTGTAAATAGCTGAGGTAACAAAGGCTGACTGCAGAGGGACGGTTAATTAAATCAATTAGTCCAGGCTTGGCGATTAAGAGCGGTGAAAAGAACCATCGTCACAAAGAGAGATAGCAGGGAGTCTATATACAGGCCATAATCAATGGATTCTATCAGTCAGCTAGGCAGGGCAGAGATGTGTATGTCTCTCTCTATCCATCACCCCAGCCAGGCCTAGCACAGTCAATGAGACAGAGAGAGACAAAGAGAGACAGAGAGAGCAAGGGAGAGGGGGAGAGAGAGAGCGAGAGGGGGGGGGGCATGACGTGTGTATGAGGATAAAGAATGGAGAATGTGTGTGTGTGTGTGTGTGTGTGTGTGTGTGTGTGTGTGTGTGTGTGTGTGTGTGTGTGTGTGTGTGTGTGTGTGTGTGTGTGTGTGTGTGTGTGTGTGTGTGTGTGTGTGGATCAGTACAAACCATTCTGTCTCTGGATAGAGGGCTTCACTACTCACCATGAAGGATAACAAGGTAGAAACAACAGATGCTTTTCTATTGGTCTTCTATTGCAAACTCAATTAAGGGTAACCTTTAGAGTAGGCTACACTGTCCACAGGAAGACATCCAATAAACATGTAATACGATCATATGGACAATTTGAATTGAAATGTAGTCCTATTTCATTTCTTTATCTGACAGTTGCTTTAGTTCATGCATGTTTTCATCGCTAACCCAATAGGGAGCGACCTTTTCACTGAGACGACTGAGTGAACATAACAGAACCAGACAAACAGTTGACTGAGAGTAGGCCTTCTGTAAGTGTCGGAGTTAGGCCAAGACCAATAAGGATAGCCTCTTTGACCATCAGCCACATTGAGCCACACAGTTCAAAAACCTCTGGGTTGGACAGTAATTTCTCATGTGGTTTTGGATCCCGTAACACATGCGCACTCTCCCTCTCTTTTTCCCTCTCTCCCGCTCTCCCTCTCCCTCTCTTTTTCCCTCTCTCCCGCTCTCCCTCTCTTTATCCCTCTCTCCCTCTCCCTCTCTTTTTCTTTTTCCCTCTCTCCCTCTCCCTCTCCCTCTCCCTCTCTTTTTCCCTCTCTCCCTCTCCCTCTCCCTCTCCCTCTCTTTTTCCCTCTCTCCCTCTCCCTCTCCCTCTCCCTCTCTTTTTCCCTCTCTCCCTCTCCCCTCTTACAGATGTTTCAGATGGCTCTTTGTGTGTGCTACTGACAAAGTGCACCATGGGAGTTCAGATGCCCTTTTAACACTGTTAAAACAGGCCATGAATTAGCTACAAGTGCAAGTAATATATATTGCTACAGGTTTTAGTTACAGTGGTAACCTTTACCATAGGCCCCTTTAACAGGGTGAGAACCAAAGCCATTTCTGCACGCACACACCCACACACACACACACACACACACACACACACACACACACACACACACACCGTCATGGCTGTAACTGTTTAACATCTCTGCCATGTGTGTTCACAGGCTCCTAAAACGTCAGTGTACAGTCTACATTTCTGTAGTGGTTAAGATAACTTTCCCTTGACTGTAAACACATAGAGACAACATTGTAGACAGTGAGTCCATAGAGTCCAATGTCCAAGAGTCAAATATTGTTAGTGAAGATTTTGAAGCCTTGTCACGCTACTGATGAACATCCTCTACCCTGTGTCTCCACCCCGTTTCCTCCCTTTTTAATCTATATTGAGCTGTTGATGGCTCAGAAACCATAGACAGATAAAGATGACTAGTATTGATAAAACCCCATAAGTTGAGCACTCCTGAGCCCTGCTACTTACTCAAGAGTCCTCGATGCTGATGATGAGAGATGAGTCAATCAATAAAACCCCATATTACCAGTCAGCCAGTGACCAATCTGCACCACAGGCAGGAAAGAGGAAATGTAGCATAGTGCATCATGGGACAAAGGGAGGCCAGGAGGGCCCATCCCCCAGTCTCTACTCTCTAGTTCTGTTGGCCTCTCATGGCTGATTGCATCAGAGTTGTCATCAACGGACTGTTGCTCTCCTGACCACCCACCCGCTCAGATGGAGACGGAGCTGGACACTAGAGCTGGAACTCTTCTCTCCTCCTGTCTCCTCACTCCCCCTACACGCCTCTCTCCTCCCAGCCCAGCCCAAACAAATGTAATTTGGAGGTGCAGTAGGGACTGATAAGAACTGGAGAGGGGGGTAATTGAATACAGTCCTCCTGCCCAGCCCCCTGACCCCTCGTTCTTCGCCAAAACCAGACAGATGGGTCAGATATTTTTTTCTCTCCTTTGATAATTAGAGACGAGAGGGATGATGGAGGGAGGAGAAGGGGAAGGGAGGGATGAGGAGATGAGTGGATGACACCTGGTTTCTGATTTGATCTCTTGCCTCCACGTCTAAATGTCCACAATATCTTTACTGTCACCCTGAGGCGGCAGGTAGCCTAGTGGTTAGAGCGTTGGTCCAGTAATAAAAAGGTTGCTGGATCGAATCCCCGAGCTGACAAGATTAATATCTGTCGTTCTGAGCAAGGCAGTTAACCCACTGTGCCCCCTGCACCTCTCTGGTTGGGTTAAATGTGGAAGACACATTTCAGTTGAATGCTTGTACAACTGACTAGGTTTTCCTCTTAAGAAAATCCACCCAAAACCAATCATTCCTATAATTTACAGTGTTAAATAAAACTATTATTATCAGAACAATATTCTTTGGTGAACAAATGTTTCATTTTGTCGTTATAACAAGGTTGGTAGCAACATGTGAAAATCATTGCGGAAATCTCTTGCAGCTGAAGTTCACTACAAAGCAATGCTCTCTCTATGGGCTGGCTGGCTGGCTGGCTGGCTGGCTAGATAGCTAGGTGGCCAGCTAGCAAACGTAGCAACACGCAATAATGCCAAAGTCAATAATCACCAGCTAGTTAGCTGTAAAATAACCTAAACAAACTGCACTATCAATTTAGGAGTCTACAATCTCACCATGTTCAACGTGCAGATCGATTTGCCTCACAAAGTGGAGTCTGACATTCACAACGGCCATGGAACAAAACCATGCAACGCACCGTGGACTGAAGAGTTAAATTACACATTTCTCGAGGTCGGAATATTGCAAAAATATGATCAATGGCTCATTCGAGAGAAGACAACCTCCCACATTTTGAAATAGGCCAGAATTTAAATCTGACATGTATGATTGAAATGACCCAGGGAATCGATAGAACCTCGCTCAGAGATGCACAAAAACAATATAACATTTAAAATGGGGGAATCTTTCCTTTAAGTGTGAGAGGGAAGGAATAAGCCTGGGAAGTGAGATTAAACAGTCCATGTAAGACATCTTGTGCGGACCATGATGATGCCTGAGTGCCCTGCCTGCAAATCCTGTGATGGCCCCACACAGATGTTCACCATTGTGCCTGAGCCGTCTGTCTGATAGAATTACAGTCATTTGAGCACGTGAACTTCATCTAGATTTCACAGGTCAGTGCTCTCCCTACAACCACAGGGCACAAGCCACCTGTGACATGAAACCTGAACACACACACACCCACCCTGAGTCTGGGGAGACACACACACTCCAACAGAGCGAGCTGTAGAAGACACACACAGTGCTGACAGCCGTGAGCGTTTGCAGCATGGCATTGCGAGCGTGGTATTGCAGCAATGGTTTGTGTGAAGGGGAGTCCGACTGTCCTGCCATCTGCAGAGAGGTGAGGGGAGCGCTGTGTGTGTATGTGTGTGTGTGTGTGTGTGTGTGTGTGTGTGTGTGTGTGTGTGTGTGTGTGTGTGTGTGTGTGTGTGTGTGTGTGTGTGTGTGTGTGTGTGTGTGTGTGTGTGTGTGTGTCACAGGAAGCTTCACACACACGCCCCTGCCCACACACACCCTCACGTCCAAAACCCCTTTCAGCTAGGAAACAGGAGCGGTGAGTTTGAAGACCATTTTGTTCCACATATAGTAGGATCAGGTTACAGAGGGCACCATGATGCCATCTCTGCCCCCTCTCTCTCTGTTGATGAGTGCTGAAGTTCAAGCCTATCCCCACTGACCTACACTCATGTATTATTAAAGACAACATCATTGGGGGGCATCAGAAGTGTGTGTGTGTGTGTGTGTGTGTGTGTGTGTGTGTGTGTGTGTGTGTGTGTGTGTGTGTGTGTGTGTGTGTGTGTGTGTGTGTGTGTGTGTGTGTGTGTGTGTGTGTGTGTGTGTG
Organism: Salvelinus fontinalis; assembly: GCF_029448725.1. Lineage (NCBI taxonomy): Eukaryota > Metazoa > Chordata > Actinopteri > Salmoniformes > Salmonidae > Salvelinus > Salvelinus fontinalis. Next base: position 13,209,340 of record NC_074689.1, read on the forward strand.
TGTGTGTGTGAGAGAGAGAGAGAGAGAGAAGAGGAGGCTTCACTCACTAAAATAATCTCCAAAATAAATGGTTGAATTATTCAGTGAGATGTGCCGCTCTGGGCCGTCTCATAATGATGAGGTCATGGGCTCTGGGACACAGGAGGGCCTGTCTGTATGGAGGGCTGCCAGCATGGATCAGCCCAGGAGACACACGCCTTGCTTTATTAAGAGTCAGCCAGCACTATAACAATAAACACACACAGACATCACACACACACACACACACACACACACACACACACACACACACACACACACACACACACACACACACACACACACACACTATACTATACTATAGAACTCCATTTTTATGGAATGGTCTGCCAATTGATGTGAGAGACGCAGACTCGGTTTATAACCTTTAAGTCCTTACTGAAGACTCATCTCTTCAGTAGGTCCTATGATTGATTGTAGTCTGGCCCAGGGGTGCGAAGGTGTACGGCAAGGCACTGGAGAGACAAACCATCCTTAATGTCGATGCCTGCCCGGCTCCCCTCTCTCCACTGGGATTCTCTGCCTCTGACCCTATTACAGAGGCTGAGTCACTGGCTTGCTCGGGCTCTCCCACGACGTCACTATGAGGGATGCATCACGTCGTTCCAGGCTTTTATCTCTACACTCGACCTTAGTGGGTTAAGTCACTGACGTGTTCTCCCCCCCACCCCCCTCAGTCTACAGTATCTATGCTGCAATAGTCTATGTGCCGGGGGGCTAGGGTCAGTCTGTTATATCTGGTGTCCTGTGTGATCTTAACTATGCTCCCTCTAATTCTCCCATCTCTCTCTCCCCTCCCGGAGGACCTGAGCCCTAGGACCATGCCTCAGCACTACCTGGCCTGACGACTCCTGGCTGTCCCCAGTCCACCTGCTCGTGTTGCTGATCCAGTTCCTGCTGTTCTGCCTGTGGCTATAGAACTGTGATCCGTTCACATGTCGTGCTACCTTGTGTCATTAACCCCCCCCCCCCCCCCCCCCCCAGGGGAGGAGACAATGCCATCTCAAACGCATTTCATTAATCAAGCAGTACTGGAAGGTGTGTGTAAAGGGGAGGACTCCTCCTCATCTGTATTCATGTAAAGCTGTGGCATCAGCATATCCACTGATTACAGAGCATGGGAGCATGGCAAAGCATGATGGATGGTGTCTCATTGTTTAGATAATGTAAAAGCTGTAACCAATTGATTATCTCTTACCCACATAATAGATCATTTAAATATTTAAGTCCATGTATAAGTGACTTTTCCATTTATAAAACATCTACACAATACATAATCTTATCAATCTTAACAAAATGGTGGAATAAAAGACAGACTATAGCAAACCATAATACATACAGGTAACGGCCAAAATAAAGGAAACACCAACAAGTGGCTTAATAGGTCGTTTGGCCACCACGAGCCACCAGAACAGCTTCAATGCGCCTCGGAATAAATTCTACACGTGTCTGGAACTCTACTGGGGGGATGCGACACCATTCTACCACGAGAAATTCCATAATTTGGTATTTTGTTGATCGTGGTGGAAAAATCTTTTTTTTAAATTATTATTAAAATAAAACTTCAGAGCAACAAAAACAAATCTGACCTTAGCATCCAGACAGAGGTTACATATGGAAGATCGGGTTTGTATCAGGATTGAGATCCACATTAGCTTCGTATTACCAGACTGATTACCGGTGTAGTTAAACAGAACGTACGCTTGCGAAACCTCTGGACGGTAGCACAAGGTAAGGTCCACATATGGAGGTGGTATAAATCCAAAGACAAAAGATCAGATTCCATGTGTTTTTCTGATGTTTACACATTAGGTAAAATATCCGATAGGTATCAGATATGCAAAAGATTGGCTAAACATCTGAATCGGGCTGCCTGTTTAAATGCAGCCGTTGTGTCTGTGCCCTATTAGCCAGTTGACTGCCTGACTACTGAGGACCTGATAGAGAACATGGACAGTCTGAACGTAAGAGGGAGACAATCTGAGGAGGAAGTGATTCACAGCTTTGGGAGGAGGAAATGTAAACCTACCATTAATCTTTATTCATCTACAAAGCCATAGCTAACACACACACACACACACACACACACACACACACACACACACACACACACACACACACACACACACACACACACACACACACACACACACACACACACACACATAGAGTGATATAGTGGCCCTATACTATAAGTGCACCCTAGCCAAATCACCCAGATGATCTGATATCCACATTAGGTAAATTACTTGACAGCACCATAAGGCAGGAAGAACCATTTCCCTCCCAGAGTTCCAGAGTGAATTCTATTAGACTGCTCTATGTGCTGTGTGTACACAGGACAACAGAGAAAAAGAGTGGACCAGGCAGAACGTGGCTGACTGCCTGCCTGGGGTGGGATGGAGATGACTGTTAATAGGTTTAACATGGGGAGGAAGGTAGGCACGGGAGGGATAGAGAGGAGGGAGGGAGGGAGGCGCGGGAGGGATAGAGAGGAGGGAGGGAGGAAGGTAGGCGCGGGAGGGATAGAGAGGAGGGAGGGAGGTTCACATCACCACAGATACGCATCTCTCCCTCTTCTCTCTCGTCTCTTCGACGCCCTCTCTCCACGGTTTCATCTGATAGAGGATTATCACACTGTGCCACACAAACAATCACAAACACACACTAATAAACATGGGTGCACACAGACACACACCAACCCGCGACGGTGAGAGTTACTCATCCAGATAACATTACAGGACTGAGGCCATTTATGCACATTTAATGCCTAATGAGCTTCTTATCAGTGAGTGGGAAAAGAAATGGGGTGTAAAGTATCCCCCATTCAGCACTGTGATGCTAATTCCTTGACCATGAGTTCATCTACTGGGCTCATCTCAATCTCATACCCAATACAACACAAACTACTGAGAGAGAGAGAGAGGGAGAGAGAGAGCAAGCGTGAGAGAGAGACAGAGAGAGAGAGAGACAGAGAGAGAGAGAGAGAGAGAGAGAGAGAGAGAGAGACCTGGGGAGAGTTATATCGAGAAGAGAGATAAGAGAGATACTGAGAGAGAGACAGTTGGGGAGAGATATAGGGAGAGAGAGATAGCAAGAGAGATAACGAGAGAGACAGATGGGGAGAGATATAGGGAGAGAGAGATAGCAAGAGAGATAACGAGAGAGACAGCTGGGGAGAGTTATAGGGAGAGAGAGAGAGCAAGAGAGATAACGAGAGAGACAGATGGGGAGAGATATAGGGAGAGAGAGAGAGCAAGAGAGATAAACGAGAGAGATAGCTGGGGAGAGTTATAGGCAGAGAGAGACAAGAGAGATAAAGAGAGAGAGATAGCTGGGGAGAGTTATAGGGAGAGAGAGAGAGCAAGAGAGATGAAGAGAGAGAGATAGCTGGGGAGAGTTATAGGGAGAGAGAGAACAGAGGGTTTGTGGGTGGATAAAGTGAATAAGATTGAGTTGATGACTAAGGCCATTGTACAGTAGTTCTAACATGCCACACAATTCAACCAATCTGGACGCACGTGTTCTGACCGCTACTCTGCCCGTCGCCAGAGAGACAGGAGAGACAGGAGAGACAGGAGAGACAGGCGAGACAGGCGAGACAGGAGAGACAGGCGAGACAGGAGAGACAGGCGAGACAGGCGAGACAGGAGAGACAGGAGAGACAGGCGAGACAGGAGAGACAGGCGAGACAGGCGAGACAGGAGAGACAGGCGAGACAGGCGAGACAGGCGAGACAGGCGAGACAGGCGAGACAGGCGAGACAGGCGAGACAGGAGAGAGGAGAGACAGGAGAGACAGGCGAGACAGGCGAGACAGGCGAGACAGGAGAGACAGGCGAGACAGGAGAGACAGGCGAGACAGGCGAGACAGGCGAGACAGGCGAGACAGGAGAGACAGGAGAGACAGGCGAGACAGGCGAGACAGGAGAGACAGGAGAGACAGGAGAGACAGGCGAGACAGGAGAGAGGAGAGACAGGAGAGACAGAAGAGAAAGAAGAGAAAGACAGAAAGAGAGAGACAGAGAACAGAAAGTGGCATTTCACACTGCCAAAGGAGAGGATGGATTCAGGAAGTTATCAACACAGAGGTCAGAGAAAAAAGGCCTGACATTATTAACACTGTTTGGCTGGCACACGCACATCCACACATAAACACCCACAAAACCCTTTTTGTGACGCCTGTGAGAATAGCAGAGTAGAAGCACTTACGGGCAGATCATAAAGAGATGTGTCCTATTTGTCTTTATGACTACTCTATGAGCAATGGCCTGTAAAACTTACTCTCACTAAAGTGCCCTCCAATAAACCCTCCATGCTGGACCGAGACGAAGAATATGTCCCAAATGGCACCCTACTACCTATGTAATGCACTACTTTTGACCACAGCTCATAGGGATCTGGTCAAAAGTAGTGCACTACATAGGGAATATGGTGCCATTTGGGATGCATTCGAAGTGGCAAAGCTCAACCACTCGGTATAAAACGTCTGCTTTCTCCTCTGTTGATTAGGACTTGGCCATTCTTCTTACACAAGAGAGAGAGAGCAAATATAAAAAGCCAATCCTTTCATTCTGGTTTTGGATGGGAGTTGACGGGAGCTGAACGGACGCCGCTGCCTGGGAGATGAAATCACCACTATAAACCTCACTTGTCAGCGGCCACCGCAGCCAGGCGGGCAGTATCATCATAGTGGGGACAGTGATAAATACTAGCGAGAGACACTTTGATGCAATGCTGGCAGAGTCACTGGAGACCACCAGAACACGCACGCACGCACACACGCACACGCACACACACACACACACACACACACACACACACACACACACACACACACACACACACACACACACACACACACACACACACCCCTTCAACGCTAGCCAGGGCCATAGAATCATAATGATATATACAGGGTTATGAACCCCTCAGGGCTATGGGCAGTTAGAACAAAGAGAGGGACTGAAACTAGGACTGAGACTAGGACACTATCATTGTGGAGAGAGGTTGACATTACATTACAGACATTGCATCACCGCCCCGACCTGCAGCATATCAGGGTCCACTTGCGTTTATGGGTGTTTAAGTGAGTGTGTGTGAGAGAGAGAGAGAGAGAGAGAGAGAGACAGAGACAGAGAGACAGAGAAAGATAGAGGGATAGACAGACCATGCTCTCTTCTGCTTTAAACGTACCTGATCACCATTACAGGTTTAGCAAGACACTGTGTCAAGTCCGTCACTAGGAATTACAAAAACATGATCTTGGTTGAAAGAGAGCTGCAGTACATCTTAATGCCGGGAAAAGTCAAAGTCGTATGCCATCTACCCCCTGTGACTGACATTCTGTGAGTGCAATCCCCTGACGGACTGTGTCGGTGATGTAACATGTCCTTGGTAAAACGTCTCGTGCCTCAACCGTGTCAGTGTGAACACTCATCTTGTAGTGATCAAGCATTTGAGCTGGTGATTAGTGGATGATTAACCAAACTTCACAAAATCCTCCCTCGTCCTCTTTTCTCTCTCTCTTCCTCTCTCCTATCAGGACGCAATCCCTCTTCTCCAAAATCATCAAATATGCTGCACTGAACTTCCCGTCTTAAACACGAAGACTCAAACACAATGCAGGTTCCGGCTCAGCTGGGAGACGGAGAGAGGATAGAAGTGTTAAAGACGGGTATTCACTAAAGCCTGAAGTTAACCACCGCTAGGCCAGAAGGCTTTTGATGCTAGCACGCACGCCGCTAAGTGAGTGATGATGATTCTGAAGTTCTATCGACGAGAAGACGAGGCTGAGATTAGGTTAAAGTAGCGGTAAGGAGTTTGTAAAGTGCACTGAAAGTGGAGACTTCCTCGCAAAGGGAAAAGAACACTGGGTGAGTGTAAAGTAGCGGGATGAGTGGGAGGTAGTCGGGCTAACGGCTAAACCATCTGTTGCGTGTCTCTGTCTGATAAAAGTGATTTATAGCATCCGTATCCTCTTCAGAGACTTCATAAAGGCAGGAGGAGCCTGTCCACAACCACACAGGAGTATCCTGTCCCCAAGTGGTCCGCAGAAATACAGTGTGGTGCCCTGCATGGGCATGAATTTTAAGCCCAAGCCATACCCATGCCAGCGATGTTCAGGCACTATCCTACCCAGGCCCGATTGCTTCTGACAAATTTAACGATGCACGATGCAGAAATCGCTCCGCCATTTCCTTGTAAAATTCTAATAGTTCACCTAATTTCAGTTTATGTGACAAAACAAGCAAGTATAGTGTAGATAATCATTTACCATCTAAATCGCTATGAAATATATTTTCCATAACCCATAATATTGTATTTTCTGCTGTTTGAAGCTGGAGTACAAAACCGAAAGTTAAAAATTAAGAACGGGAACCATAGAAATAGCGCGTATAGAACAGATTTACCGCTTCTTAGACTTGCTTTCAATGAGAATGACAGATCTATAACATATATTTTTATGTGAATTTGGTCAGGTCGCCCCAAAAAGTTACACATTGCAGCTTTAAGGCCCTGTCTGAAATCAGAAATAACAGCCTCCGTTAATATCCATTAGCTGCTCGTCTGTCTGTCCCTCGCTCCCTGCGGTGCTTCTCGCTCTGTGCATGGTTCTGCTTGTGTGAGTATCCAATCCATAGCAACACCGCTTGCTGTAATCAAATGGCCACCCAGATGATTTACATTGACCCCCCCTTTGTTTTTACACTGCCACTACTCGCTGTTTATTATCTATGCATAGTCACGTTACCCCATACTTACATGTACAAATTACCTCGACTAATCTGTAACCCCGCACATTGACTCGGTTCCGGTACCCCTAGTATACAGCCTCGTTATTGTTATTTTATTATGTTACTTTTTATTATTTTTTACTTTATATTATTTGGTAAATATTTATTAACTCTTTCTCCAACTGCACTGTTGGTTAAGGGCTTGTAGTATGTAATCATTTCACAGTAACCTGTTGTATCAAATAAAGTTTGATTTGTTTTGTTCTGCTCAATGACGAGACAGAGAGCAGTAGCTGTAATCTAGCTATTTTACAACATTCTCAACATTGTTTTCTGTAAAATCTCTCCTGTCGATTCTGACAATGTTCTGGTCTTATATTTAACAAGGTTGAAGAACTTCTGACACCAATATATGTACTGCGCAGCAGAGCACAAGCAAATGGCTCAGGTTCAAAATGTTAATGATCAATTTAGTGATACCCGAGCCCTACCCGTACCCTAGTTATTGATGAAAAAACAGGCCCTACCCGGTACTAACCCAACGCATAATGTCGGGGCCCATCGGGCTCATGTCGGGTAGCAAGCTCTAACGCATTGATCAATTCAACTGAAACAGCACGAGACATAACTAGGGCTATGGCGGTGATTGTCAAGCAAACAACGGCCGGTCTCACGGAAATTGAACATGAATTATTAAACAGGTTTAGCAAGCCACTGTTGCAGACCTTTGGAACATCTACATTTTAAAAAGTCTAATACATCCATTTAATATAGCCTACAAAATCACAATAAATCCAATATTTATTTTAGACAGGTCTAAAGAAACATGATATGAAGAAAATGTAGACTATTTCAGAAGAACAGAATAGAATCTCTGAGTTGTCCTTATGTTTGGCGCTGTTGTTTTGTTTCTTTACTTAACTATTGTTCACCTAATACCTTTTTTGCACTGTTGGTTAGAGCCTGTAAGTAAGCATTTCACTGTAAGGTGTTGTATTCGGCGCACGTGACAAATACACTTTGATTTGACTTGATCTGGCTATGCCATATGGCTGTCGGCTACACTAGTTCATTTAACAGACAAGATTTGCTTAGAATTCTGTGGCATTATTTTATATTACTATATATTATGAAGAATACAATTGAACATAGCTGAATAAAATATAAAGGATATTTTCTCCAAATGATTTCCGAGGGAGTGCGCACGTGGCTATTCTGTGTTGAGCGATTAACAAAGAAACAGGTGCTCCTATATGCTTAATTTAGAGTTATTTATGTATCTTTAGTTGTTATACAAACATATGTTTTAATTTTTAATACATTCTAAGGCTGCATGATGCGACTAATGATGATTTGAATCGAATCGCAGGAAAGGCATGAGCTCTACTTTGTTCTGCACACACTTCATCAGTCTCTCGTTCACAATTTGACAAGCACTTGATAATATTCTCACCAGGCCTCGAATTTCCCGGCGGCAACCCCCATATGTGGCCTTAATGCCTAAAACAATCCATGCCTTGCGGCCAAAATGTCTGTTATGCCCTTGGGCTGAATATAATAATTCTAATTCCCTTCTCCCAGCTGCCAATCGCCGTGCTCCGAAGCACCTCTCACTCACATGGCTCTCTCAGATATCTCAAATCTTATTAGCCAGTGCCGTCACATGATCGGGTCCTTCTCACAGGCATCTCAGCTTAGAAATAAGCTACAAGACAGACACATCGGGAACACAACTGTGCATGTCCTTCTTATCGAATTTCGAGGCGCATTTTGAAGATGTTAGAAGAACTGTCCAAATGTACTTCTTGTCAGCCAACAAGATGAACAGGCCTAACCAACCGCAAAAGATCTTAGTACAAACGTTCACATATTCTATTCGTCAACATGTCCTTCCCTCTGTGCGAGAAATAAATATTCAAAACATACTCTTTGACAGTTGTGGGATGCGATAGATTCCAAATGAATACAACCGTTCACGTCAATCTTTTTTCAAAGCAATGAAGCTGATGCAACAGATCAGAACGTTCAGTTTAAACTGTAGATAAACTATGAGGCAATTTCTTCACATTATAAGCGCAGCAATGCTCACATGGCAGTAGCGAATAAGCACGAATGTCCAAATGCAATCAATTAGCGGGAAAACGCTGTTCTCAAGAGTGACCGCAAATGCGGTTATGGATTTGTAACACATGTTTTGATAAGGTTTGTATCACAACTAAAGGGGCGAAATAACTTCTTAAAATGAAGCACATTAATTTACTTTAGAACCAGTGTAGAGGCTAACTGACATACAATTGAAGTCGGAAGTGTACATACACTTGGGTTGGAGTCATTCAAATTCGTTTTTCAACCACCCCACTAATTTCTTGTTAATAAAGCAAGTCGGTTAGGACATCTACTTTGTGCATGACACAAGTAGTTTTTTCAGACAGATTGTATCACAATTCCAGTGGGTCAGAAGTTTACACACACTAAGGTGACTGTGCCTTTAAACAGCTTGGAAAATTCCAGAAAATTGTGTCATGGCTTTAGAAGATTCTGATAGGCTAATTGACATCATTTGAGTCAATTGGAGGTGTACCTGTGGATGTATTTCAAGGCCTAACTTCAAACTCAGTGCCTCTTTGCTTGACATCATGGGAAAATCAAAAGAAATCAGCCAAGGCGTCAGAATTTCTTTTTAGACCTCGACAAGTCTGGTTCATCCTTGGGAGCAATTGCCAAATGTCTGAAGGTACAACGTTCATCTGTACAAACACCATTGGACCACGCAGCAGTCAAACCGCTCAGGAAGGAGACACGTTCTATCTCCTAGAGATGAATGTACTTTGGTGCGAAAAGCGCAAATCAATCCCAGAACAACAGCAAAGGACCTTGTGAAGATGCTGGAGGAAACAAAAGCATCTATATCCAGAGTAAAATGAGTCCTATATCGATATAACCTGAAAGGCCACTCAGCAAGGAAGAAGTCACTGCTACAAAACCGCCATAAAAAAGCCAGACTACGGTTTGCAACTGCACATGGGGACAAAGATCGTACTTTTTGGAGAAATGTCCTCTGGTCTGATGAAACAAACTGTTTGGCCATAATGACCATGTGTTTGGAGTAAAAAGGGGGAGGCTTGCGAGCCAAAGAACACTATCCCAACCGTGAAGCACGGGGGTGGCAGCATCATGTAGTGGGGGTGCTTTGCTGCAGGAGGGACTGGTGCACTTCCCAAAATAGATGGTATCATGAGGCAGGAAAATTATGTGGATATATTGAAGCAACATCTCAAGACATCAATCAGGAAGTTAAAGTTTGTTTGCAAATGGGTCTTCCAAATGGACAATGACCCCAAGCATACTTCCAAAGATGTGGCAAAATGGCTTTAGGACAAGTATTGGAGTGGCCATCACAAAGCCCTGACCTCAATCCCATAGAAAATGTGTGGGCAGAACTGAAAAAGCGTGTGCGAGCAAGGGGGCCAAAAAACCTGACTCAGTTACACCAGCTCTGTCAGGAGTAATGGGCCAAAATTCACCCAACTTACTGTGGGAAGCTTGTGGAAGACTACCCGAAACGTTTGACCCAAGTTAAACATTTTATAGGCATGCCACCAAATACTAATTGAGCGTATGTAAACTTCTGACCCAATGGGAATGTGATGAAAGAAATAAAAGTTGAAATAAATCATTCTCTCTACTATTATTCTGACATTTCACATTCTTAAAATAAAGTGGTGATCCTAAACTGACCTAAAACAGGGAATTTTTTACTAGGATTAAATGTCAGGAATTGTGAAACTGAGTTTAAATGTATTTGGCTAAGGTGTATGTAAACTTCTGACTTCAACTGTACATAGGCAGACCTTGAGTTTAAGTTTGAGGAAGAGCATTTTCACCATAAAAATGGACCTTAATAATAAAGATCAATTTCAAGATAAAAACTGAACTTTATAGTAACGCAGGTGCATTTTGAAAATGAAAAACTCACGCGCCACTTATGTATGCCAGTTATGCTCTATACCAATTCTAAAGTGGATGATATATGTGCCACTTTAGTTGTGATACAAACCTTATCAAAACATATAGGCCAATGGGCTAGGCTACATGAGGTGTGCAACTAGGATTTGAAAAAGTCACCAGCATGCGCTGTGTCTTGCCTTACTGCACACACTGGGCATCACAAGTGATAAGATTAAATTAAGAATAGTCTGGTGGGTGACAATATTGTCTTCACATACACTAAATAATATATGTGTGAAATTAGTTTGGATTTCAAATTGGACCATTATCATGCACCTGTCTCAGAACAGGTGCAGGGGGGAACAAAATACATGTCATCTATGCCCTTAAATAGCGAACGGAGGACGTTTTTCCCGTGGTTCATTTTCATGCCAACCAGGTAGACTATACTCCTCTTGTAAATTTAAGCAATGTGCTTAATATTAGGAACGTTGAGAAATAAATATAGTAGGCCTAGCCTATAGAAAGCTGATGGGATCCTCCTCTTTTTAGTAGAGGCCATGACTCTGTTTTCTCGTGCAATTGCATAGCCGATAGAAATTTTGCGCAACATGAGCTCATAGGCTCTCATGAAGTGTTTGATTTGATTTTCAATTCCATTTGCATTGATGTCAGAGTAATTAGAGGGACAATAGCATGCTGAGAACCAGGCAGTTAGCAAGTTTGGTAGGCTACTAATGTATATCAGCAGCATCAGAGCACAGTTTTGGAGGAGCTTAGTTAACATGACTAAACGGTCAGCTGGAATTTGACTGCAGTCATGACTCATGACCGCCGGCGTGGCGGTAACAGCCCTAGACGTAACTCTGGATATGCAATACCACATCAGTAACTCCCTGTACTAAACATACTTACACACACAGGACACAGAAGGGCGCGTACACACACACACAGTACAATCGGTTCCATTAGAGATGAGTGGTACAGTGTTGGATTCGCACCCCCCGATGTTCAATGTTTTGGAGAGAGGATCGTACACGGCAGCAAAATGAATCATACTAGGCCCATACAGCTCTATGCTTAAATGCAAAGCACACACATGCACCCACGTAAAGCATATAGCCAGGGAGGAGAAAGACTAAGCCTATCATTTGGAAAAATTTCACAGATCCAGGCTGAATCACATTCGAGCGGCGCACAATTGGCCCGGCGTCGTACGGGTTTGGCCGGGGTAGGCCGTCATTGTAAACAAAATAAAATTCTGAACTGACTTGGCTAGTTAAAAAAAGGTTAAACTTAATAAATAAAGATGGTGTAAAACAACCCACAGAGGAGCAGTAATACGTGTCTGTCTCCGTCTCTCTCTCTCCCTCCGTCTCTCCATCCATCTCTCTCCTCCTCCTCCCCTCCCCCCTTTGGGAAACAACATACTTTCTTCTATTTTCTTCAGTAGAGGTGAAGAAAGAAGAAAGATAGTGAGATAGAGTGCTTGTAGTTTAGAGCTGTGCTGGCTCCAGTCCCTACTGTGTGGAGAGATTGTATTTTATTTAACTAGACAAGTCAGTTAACTTCTTTGGGGTAGGTGGCAGTATTACTGTGAAGTGGTGGCGAATGAGAGGAGATTGAGTAAGGTCTCTCCCAGAGTGCCACGAGCTGACCATGCGCTGACCATGCACGTTCATGTGAGAGTTAGCTGCGTTCCATCGCATTTCTGAAGACAAAGGAATTCTACAGTTGGAACATTATTGAAGATTTATGTTAAAAACATCCTGAAGATTGATTCTATACATCGTTTGACATGTTTCTACAGACTGTAACGGAACTTTTTGGACTTTTCGTCCGTACTTTCCGCTGGACTTGCATGCGCGTCATGAGTTTAGATTGTGTACTGAACGCGCGAACAACAAGGAGGAATTTGGACATAAATGATGGACATTATCGAACAAAACAAACATTTATTGTGGAACTGGGATTCCTGGGAGTGCATTCTGATGAAAATCATCAAAGGTAAGTGAATATTTATAATGCTATTTCTGACTTATGTTGACTTCAACATGGTGGATATCTCTTTGGGTTGATTTGTCGTCTGAGCTCCGTACTCAGATTATTGCATGGTTTGCTTTTTCCGTAAAGTTTTTTTAAAATCTGACACAGCGGTTGCATTAAGGAGAAGTGGATCTAAAATTCCATGTATAACACTTGTATTTTCATCAACATTTATGATGACTATTTCTGGAAATTGATGTGGCTCTCTGCAAAATCACCGGATGTTTTGGAACTACTGAACATAACGCGCCAATGTAAACTGAGATTTTTGGATATAAATATGAACTTTACCGAACAAAACATACATCTATTATGTAACATTAAGTCCTATGAGGGTCATCTGATGAAGATCATCAAAGGTTAGTGATTCATTTTATCTATATTTCTGCTTTTTGTGACTCCTCTCTTTGGCTGGAAAAATGGCTGTGTTTTTCTGTGAATAGGCACTCACCTAACATAATCGTTTGGTTTGCTTTCGTTGTAAAGCCTATTTGAAATCGGACACTGTGGCTGGATTTACAACAAGTGTATCTTTAAAATGGTGTAAAATACATATATGTTTGAGGAATTTTAATTATGGGATTTCTGTTGTTTTGAATTTGGCGCCCTGCAGTTTCACTGGCTGTTGACGAGGTGAGACGCTACTGTCCCACATACCCTAGAGAGGTTAAGAACAAATTATTATTTACAGTGATGAATCTATGAATCTACCCCGGCCAAACCCTAACCCGGACGACGCTAGGGCCAATCATGGCCGGTTGTGATACAGCCTGGAATCAAACCAGGGTCTGTAGTGACGCCTCTAGCACTGAGACGCAGTGTCTTAGACCACTTTCGCCACTCGTTGCTGTAAAGATCTAAGTCCTGGGGTATCACCGAAGATTGGCTGTAGATCCCTCCATCCTCCCCATGGCCTAGAATCATCCAAAACCGTTAGGCTATTAACCTCCCTCTGTGAGACCAAGACCAAAGGCACGGAGGATGATGTCTCGTCCATGTACCAACATGTGATATACGTCTGTGGCGCGCACAACAGAAGACATTCCAACCTCAGAGGATGACACACAGTATTTGTACGTCTGATACAATTTCCTTTTAATCAAGTTCATTTGTGGAGATGACACATTACATCACCAAACCAGCAACCTTACATCCCTGACGACCGTGATGTTCGTCAGGGAGGAATGTGTGGTGGTGGTGAACACTAGATATTCTGCTCTCTGCTCTATGGATCCTTTTAGTACAGTAGATGGACTGATGTGACATTGGAACCAGATGGAATATACACAAACAGACGTATGAACACTAGGGTGACCACATTTAAAATGTGTATAATATCAGCTCTCAACAACGATTGGAGAAGTGTTTAACGTCACCAGTAACACATCCTTATGATATACTCACAGGTCGGAATGGCTGACTGAAATACGAGACAAATCAACTTATTTCTTAAATTAATTTGCTGATCAAATGTGGAACATGATTGTTTGGTTGCGGGACGCTGGACAAAGAGCCAAAATGAGGGACTGTCCCGCACAATCCAATGTGGTCACCCTAATGAATCAAATCAAATCAAATGTATTTATAAAGCCTTTCTTAAATCATCAGCAGTGGTGAAAACACGGCTATCTCACATGCTGTTACATGTAATATTCGGTCCTCTGTAGCTCAGTCCGTAGAGCATGGTGCGTGCCAGCGGCGGGAAAAGTACCCAATTGTCATACTTGAGTAAAAGTAAAGATACCTTAATAGAAAATACCTTAACAGAAAATCAATTAAAAGTGAAAGTCACCCAGTAAAATACTACTTGAGTAAAAGTTTAAATGTATTTGGTTTTAAATACACTTAAGTATCAAAAGTAAAAGTACACATCTTTTCAAATTCCTCATATTAAGCAAACCAGGCGGCACCATTTTCTTAGATTTTTTTATTTACGGATAGCCAGGGGCATGCTCCAACACTCAGACATCATTTACAAACAAAGCATGTGTTTACTGAGTCCGCCAGATCAGAGGCAGTAGGGATGACCAGGGATGCTCTCTTCATAAGTGTGTACTGTCCAGGCTTACACTGAGTATCCAGTGTAAGCCTGTCCTGCTATCCTTTCAAAATGTAACGAGTACTTTTGAGTGTTAGGGAAAATGTATGGAGTAAAAAGTAGGTAATTTTCCTTAGGAATGTAGTAAAGTAAAAGTAAAAGTTGTCAAAAAAAATAAACAGTAAAGTAAAGAAAAAAACGACTTTAGTAGTACTTTCAAGTATTTTTACTTAAGTACTTCACACCACTGGTACTTAAAACGCCAGGATAGTGGGTTCGATTCCCGGGACCACCAATACTTAAAATTACTAAGTCGCTTTAGACAAAAGTGTCCGCTAAACGGCATACATCACACATCATAGAACGACAGTCAGAGTTGTGTGTGTTTGATCAGAGTGTGTAGGATGCAGTGTCTGCTTAAAACTCGCTGATCAGCCATAGCCTCACACATCAATAGTAGCACCACAGTGCCCCCTACTGCTACTGTAGAGTATTACCTCTAAAGGACATACTGATCAAAACCAGCAACACTACTGAATGACTTGCTTTGGTGTGAGATGTTAATATAATGAACAAAGAATATCACACCATGGCACTTTCCATTGAAAAGCAGCCCATCTGTCCTGAAGGACTCACGGGTATAGCCAAGCTAATATCAGAGGTGGATGTGAGAAATCTGCCCTCAGTCACCTTCTACTTCCTGGGAGCCTGAAGCTAATATCAGAGGTGGATGTGAGAAATCTGCCCTCAGCCACCTTCTACTTCCTGGGAGCCTGAAGCAGGGGTTCCTGCTGTTTCCTGTCCTGTTGGCTCACTGCTGATACACACACACACACACACACACACACACACACACACACACACGATGCCCCAGCGGGTAACACTGCCAGCCCCCTGTGGATCACACTTCCACAACAGGTGTGATCAGACACAACATACACTAGAGACTTACCCTCCTACTGAGACACATATCACTGGGACACTTTACTGCCCTGGGATTCAGCATTTTGCAATTTAGTGTAGTGTAGCGTGTGTGTCCGTGTGTGTATGTATATCTGTCTGTGTGTGTCTGCAAATGTGTGTCATTTAGTTGCATGATAACTTGTGTAATGATCCCTATGTAATGACAACATTCAGAGGAGAGAAAAACAGCGGTCGGGGAGCGACATTTCCCTGGGAGTGCCATTATGGCCATATTGTCTGTAAACAGGTTAGAAGCCACACACACACACACACACAACTCAGCTCTATGATTGAGTCAGCATGGCTGCTGTCCAACTCTAACCCACAGGCCTGAACAGGTTGGATCATAATCATAGAGGTCACTTGAGGTCAAAACAGTTCCTTCTGCTGAAGGCTCAGCATACAATCCCTGCTGATCAAGGTATTGGCAAGCCAAGACAGGAAGACAGAAATACAACAAACAAAAAGGGAAAAAGCTTACTTCAATGCATCATACCTGCTATCTGCCTCACTGAGCCCGCCAGCCGCAAATAGAAATATAAACAGCCACGCTCGGTGCTCGGTGCTCACACAACTTCACTGCCGCACCGTGCAGCGCCATTCCGGGAGTTTAATGTGTAACTTCAATAAGGCTGGGAGGGGAGAAGGTTGTCGTATCTCGCTGACAAGAGCCACGTTTCTTCACAAAGTACACGCACACAAACACAGCCTGCATACGCACACACACAGCCGGTCTCACACTCACGAACACACATTCTCAGACACACGCCGGCGGGGACCACCTGTCAAAGGGTGTCGGGCGCCGCAGGCAGCATCACCTGCTCGGAGGGGAGATGGGCTTTGATATTCAAATCAAACCTCAGCGCCAGAGAGAGAAAAAACACACAGGTATCAAACATGGCTGTGCTTGCATCGCAACCTCCGTTTCTCCCTCTCTGCCCCCCCCCCCCCAAACCCCTGCTCCCTCTTTCGCTCTCTCCTCCTCCCCACTCTCTCTCTCCACTGTCTATCCCTCTATTAATACACTGTACCTCTCACTCTCTCATACACACTCTCGCACACTCTCTCTATCTGTAAAATCTAAACGCACACTAATTACTGAGCATAAAAGCAGTGCACAACACAGTGGCACAGTTGGGTTAGGTTTGAGCTACAGGAAGTGTGCTAGTCTGACAGAGAACAGACAACAAGTGAGAGATCCTAACATGTTTGTCACTTGTCTGTGCCCTAGACAGAGACGTACATGAAACATACATAGCTTATACATGAAATATACATAGAGATGTTATAGATTTCAGCTTTAAATGGCTGAATAGTTTGTGAATGGAAGAGACAGACCTGTGAATGGGGCCAAACTCAAGTCAGAGGTACGACACAAACACACACACACTTTCTACAGGACACACAGACACAGTTCCTAGGCTGAAGGGGAAGTCAGAGCAGAGAGTAAGTAAGAGACGTCACCAGTGGATGTGAGGCGTGAAGTTAACCTGTGTCAAGGCACCACCATCCTTCATGAGGGGGATAATGTCATGACTGATGCCCGGGGTCTAGGCCTCGCTAGTGGGTCACTGCCCTGCCAAAGGTCCCTAGGGTCTGGAGGGTTTGGGGGCCGACTGGCACCACTAAGAACATGACCCAGCTGGTACAGTACAAAGATAGGGGGAGGGGGAGAAAAGAGGTGGAAAGAGGGCAGATGTGTGTTGATATGCTAGCTAGCTACAGTATCTTCCTCCTCTTTGCAGAGCTAGATCAGCCCTGTTACTGTATTACAGCAGTATTGGTGTTGTGTTGCATCACAGACAACCAGCAGCAGTGTACGTGGAGTAAACACTCACAAACTCGGGTGAGACACCCTCAGACCCACTACAGAGACAGAGGTTAGGGAGTTAAGGATTGCTCCCAGAGAGAGGAGAGACAATGTCTACAGTGTGGTACCACTACCTCGAGTAGCTTGTGTTGAAAACAGCAGGCCTTGCTGTGACTGTGCTCTACGCTCTGTGATGACTCTGGTACTGTGGCTGAAGGCGGTCTGGGACCAGCCAAGCAATGATGGAGGGGATGGGAGAAATGATGGAGAGACTAAAAGATGGAGAAAGGAAAGGATGGAGAGAAGAAAGATTGGAGATGTTGAAAGGTTTTTCATTTCTTGAGGATACACATGGGGCTACCATATACAAGGGTATGAGAGAGAGAGACACAGAGAGCAAGAGAGTGAGCTAGAGAGACACAGAGAGAGAGTGCGAGAGAGAGCGAGAGAGAGCGAGAAAGCGAGAGAGCGCGAGAGCACGAGAGAGCGATAGAGACAGACGAGAGAGAGACAGAAAGAGAGAGAGAGAGAGAATGAGAGAGAGAGAGAAACAGAGAATGAGAGAAAATGAGAGCGAGAAAGACAGAGAGACAGAGACAGAGACAATGAGAATGAGACAGAGACAGAGAGAGACAGAGAGAGAGAGACAGAGAGAGACAGAGAGAGACAGAGAGAGAGAGACAAGAGACAGAGAGAGACAGAGAGAGAGAGAGAGAGACAAACAGAAAGGGAGAGAGAGAATGAGACAGAGAGAGAGACAGAGAGAGACACAGCGAGAGAGAGAGACAGAGAGAGAGAGCGACAGAGAGAGAGAAGTATCGTTCTGTGTCCGCTCAAAAGATCAATGATCAAAACAATGGCACTGCAAATGAACTGTCTCTAAAAGCCTTCCTCATAATGCTCCCCTCGGTCTCATTTCAGCACGTCATGACACCCACCATCTCTGAACGTTCTGAAATTGTTTTTGTAGTTAGAAACAGATAAGATTAGCATTCCTGAAACATTATTTTGTTGAAATCTAATTGCATCTCTGAGAAATTAAGTGAATTGATTGCACGCAAATTGGCCGTTTTCATTTATAGGACTCATATAATCTTCAATAAATATTGTACCTAACATAAAGTTTGGAACATAATTCTTCCAATCTAAGATAGTGGGGGTTGAAATCGAAATCCTCATTCTTGTGCTTTTTGCAGGAGAATGACTCCTATGGCATTATAAAATGGGACTGGGCTACGGGCAAATGTGGGTGATTACTGCACTACAATGCCGCCACACGAACTCTGTCAGTTCAACAACAAGCTCATTTAGACATGAACCCCCAGAAGGATGTACCGCGTGTTTATTCCCACTCTTAACGAGTAGGGTAATTAGGCACTGAACATGGAACAACAACACAATGACAACACACACACTGACATGAGCACACAAACACACACACACACAGATGTGTTCGAGAGGGAGATTACATGGAAAACCATCATACACATTGCCTAAAGACTAGTGAGTGGACTAATAGTTAACATGGTTCTAAACACATGCACTTCCTGTGGGAGTTCATGAGACGGTGTCTTACCATTCACATATGGGATTTCAATGTACAGAGTGCCAAGACGCAATGTGGTACACACTTCCTGTTACACAGGTTCTCTTTTTTCCAAAACGTTATTGAATTATTAGAGCCTAAAAATATGTCACTACGCTCTGCCTATTAAAAGCAGTTGATTAATGTGACCTCCTAATAAGGGGCCAGAGGGTGAGTGAGCAGAGCAGTCTGGGGCTAGACCAGACCAGAGCAGACTTGGTAGAGTAGATTACCCTGCTGGGTGTCAGGTGCTACACCTGAACTAACAGGCCTGTTAATGAGACTGCTGGGTTTAGACAGCTAACACCTGTCTGTCTGTCCCTACAGAGCAACTCACAGGCTCTGGGAAGTCCCACTGGAGACTGAAGAGGGAAACTGAAGGGCTGTGGCCCTTAAACTGAAACCTAAGCCAGGGGAACATGGGAGAATGTAAACGGCAACAGGGGATTGGAGAGCAGGCACACAAAGAACCAAAATGGCCACCAACAGATATGAGGGGGGAGGGAGCGAGAGCGAGAGAGAGAGAGAGCGAGAGAGAGAGAGAGAGAGAGAGAGAGAGAGAGAGAGAGAGAGAGAGAGAGAGAGAGAGAGAGAGAGAGAGAGCGAGCGAGAGAGAGAGAGAAACAGAGAGAAAGGGAGAGAAAGACAGAGAATTCTACAACTGTAACATTCCTAGCCTAGTGATACTTCTTGGCAGTTAAATATAAGCAGTGTACCATGATGTGGAAAATCTCTATTTTCTCTCCTCTCCTATTCTTCTCTTCTCAATAATAAGCGTCGAGGCTGCTGAATAAAAGATCAGACGGAGTTGAGCAGCCCGTTTGTGTGTCTCAGCGGGATACTGTCTCTGTGTGTGTACCATAGCGCACCAAGGTGTGGGTGAGGCATAGTACTGAGGTGAGTTTGAGAGGCATATGGTAACGCACGTTCCCCTGACCAAACACCACCATGCTCTCAACCTCTGCTCCTCTCAATCCGCTAACAGGTAGACACGACCACACACACACACACACACGACCACACACACGACCACACACACACACACACACGACCACACACACACACACGACCACACACGACCACACACACACACACACACACACACACACACACACACACACACACACACACACACACACACACACACACACACACACACACACACACACACACACATACACACACACACACACAGCATCAGCACCGAGCCTTCACAACGCACAATGTCTGATGGAAAAACAACATGAGACAAAAAACATCCCACCCCCCTGTCACTGTCTGATTCAGAGGGGTGTAGTCCCAAACAACGTCTGACTTTGGAGGGGTGATTCTCCCAAATAAAAGACCGAAGAAAAAAAGATCTGGAATGGAAAAACAGGTGTCTTTCTATTGTCTGGGAATGGCTGGTGAATACGGTGCAAAAATGCACAGACGCGTTACAGATATGCCAGACACGGTTCCAATTTATAATAAGAAATGCAGCTCCAAAATATTTGTTTTATGACGCATTATTGAAAACCCTGTCATCATGCTAGGCATGAAATGAGAATTACTTGACTTCTGAATAACACTCGTTGTGCCACCTCCCTTGTTTCTTGGTCAACAAGAGACAATTTCAACTGCAATCCGTATCCATGTTCCACAATGACAAGCCTATATTTCTCTACCAAACCAGAGCGCATACAAAAACTTCATCAGCGTGCCTGTGTGTATGCGCGTGCGTGGGTTTGGCAGGTGTGTGTCATGAAGGGGGAAGATCAGTGGCAGAGTTCCTTCTGGCAGGAGAGGTTCAATATGTAAAGGACCTGCGAGGCTTATGGGAGTGGGAGTTCGCCGTCTCTCAACTAGGTCATCTAAGGAGAGGACACACACAAGTACCTTCCAGAGCCCTAATGGCTGCTGACTGGGCAGCTTTGGCCGGGGCTCACTTGGGGGTTGACAGCAGGAGGTAGGCTACACTGGATCTCATTGGTCGACATTAGTTTCAAGTTTTATTAGTCGTATGTACAGGATACACAATGAAATACTTACGTACATGTTCCTTCTCGACAATGCAACAACAAAAAATATTTTTTTATTTATTTAACCTATATTTAACTAGGCAAGTCAGTCAAGAACAAACTTATTTACAATGACGGCCTAGGAACAGTGGGTTAACTGCCTTGTTCAGGGGCAGATCGACAGATTTTTACCTTGTCAGCTCAGGGATTCGATCTAGCAACCTATCGGTTACTGGCCCAACGCTCTAACCACTAGGCTACCTGCCGCCCCAAAATATAATACGAACATAAAGTAAATGGCTCAGTAGAATATATATTTTTTTTTTGTACAAGTATAATGCAGGAAGGTACAATTTATAGTCCAATATTTACACATGTATCAGAGTAAGGGGGGATTTGGGGGAAATAGTTTAAATTGGGGGTGGGGTCCTTGATGATGCTGTGGACCTTCCTCAGGCACCGTTTCAAGTACATGTCCTGGATGGCTGGGAAGACGGCACCAGTGATGTACTGGGCCAACTTCACTACCCGCTGGAGGGACTTGTGGTCGTGGACGGAGCAACTCATGTACCAGACCGTGATGCAAACGGAGAGGAAGCTCTTGATGGTGCAGCGGTAGTATCTGGAGAGGACCTGGGGTGGCATGATGAACTTCTTTAGCCGCCTACATTACAGCATCATTAACGTTATGGTAGACATTACACCAGACGTTACGGTAGACATTACACCAGACGTTATGGTAGACATTACACCAGACGTTATGGTAGAAATTACACCAGACGTTACGCTAGGCATTACACCAGACGTTACGCTAGACATTACACCAGACGTTACGGTAGACATTACACCAGACGTTACGCTAGACATTACACCAGACGTTACGCTAGACATTACACCAGACGTTACGGTAGACATTACACCAGACGTTACGGTAGACATTACACCGGACGTTACTCTAGACATTACACCAGACGTTACGCTAGACATTACACCAGACGTTACGGTAGACATTACACCAGACGTTACGGTAGACATTACACCAGACGTTATGGTAGACATTACACCAGACGTTATGCTAGACATTACACCAGACGTTATGGTAGGAATTACACCAGACGTTATGTAGACATTACACCAGACGTTATGCTAGACATTACACCAGACGTTATGGTAGACATTACACCAGACGTTATGTAGACATTACACCAGACGTTATGCTAGACATTACACCAGACGTTATGGTAGACATTACACCAGACGTTATGATAGACATTACACCAGACGTTATGCTAGACATTACACCAGACGTTATGATAGACATTACACCAGAGCCTCACTAAAGTTTAATCCTTTGTTTTATATGTAATTTAAGTGGCTTAATATGTTTGGATCCCAGGAGAGTACAAATAAATAAAAAGCATAAAATATTTGACTGATTCTAAATAATAATTGACTGACTCTTTCTACAGCCAGAGACACTGTGATTGTTAGGCACACGCCTCTGACCCATCTCTATGGTCAGTGTGATGGAGCCCCACTCTCACATGAAGAACCATGGATTACTGTCTTCAGCTCTAATGGATGTCTTTCGCTACTCTTAAGGAAGGTTCCTGCGGACTCTCAGGTGAGACTATTATGCAGGCCTCTCCATCTCTCACTCACACACACACACACCCACACGCACCCACACGCACGCACCCACCCACACGCACCCACACCATGAGCAGCAGCACATCAGGGGTCCTAGGCTGTGGATACCACATCTGTTACTAAAGAGGATAGAAGCATTCAAGCAGAGTCCTAAAAATCTGTTAATAACACACACGGTGTGAGTGAGGGGGAAGACTTATTTGTGTATTTCTCTGTGCCTATAACACGGGCTCAGAAACCATTGGCAATGACATATACATATTCTCATGTCAAATGCATATAGAAATGAATGCAAAACATTAGCTCACATGAAAACAATCTTAAGCTGAACACAGAAAGCACTACAGCATGTGTCTAGTAGCAAGGAAGAATGTAATGGAGAGAGGGAAAGAAAGGGAGAGAACAGGGGGAGAGGAGGAGAGCATGCCGTGTGGAGAAAAAAAAAGAGTAGGAAATAGGGGAGGGGGGAAAGAGAGATTTATCCTTTAATGAGAGAGAGGATTGTCTGCAGGCTCTACAAATTTCCATTCTAATTTCATGTGGCACAGTCACGGAACTTCTGTCTGTTTTGTCTCTGTGTGTGTGTTTGACTGTGTGTGTGTGTGTGTGTGTGTTTGACTGTGTGTGTGAGTGTGTGTTTGACTGTGTGTGTTTGTGTGTGTGAGCACAAGTCAGATTTAGAAAGGCGGAAGCAGGGTCTCTTTGCCCCACAACCAAAAACCCTTCTGGAAAAAAGTATTGTCTGCACGCACGGGTTAAACACACTCTAAAATTGGCCCAATGGCGTACACTTCCCCTCATTACTAAACAGATTTGAATGTGCCTGACTGTTGGAAATAATCATAACATATGTTGTAGTCTCAAAAACGGTGTCAAAGAGAGTCAAAGTTATGAATTAGCCATTCTCCCGTATTGCCATTGTAGACTAACTTAATCCTGGGTCATTTAAATGCGTTTTGAATCAAATGAGAATTCAATTTCTCACGGACCTAACTGATGTTTCTAACAGGTTTTTTTTCTTCAGCACCTATGAACATGTCCTCCATTCCAGAGCCCATCCAACAGCGTCCACAGAGCCTTGATGGTGGGGTTTAGGTACCCAGGCCTCGTCAAGTCCTAGAGCAGCTCATGGCACTGTGTGGAGTGCTGCATCTGGGTGGAGAAGACTGATCCCCTTGTAAGGGGATGAGAGTCAAGCCTCGTGTCTTAGAAAGCATACTGTCTAACTGACTGCAACAACAATACGGTAATACCCCTCTGTGATGACTGACTAACGGCCTGTCTGTGCGCAAGCCTCTCCACTTCAGACTCAGACAAGCTAGGCCCCTGGCAAAGTCAGCTGCACCTTGGCACTGCCCCATACCCAACATCATCATGCCCAGCACGGCTTATAGCCTCTTCTGCCACCTTGTTGTGGCTGGCGCCACGGAAACGGATGTCCACTGCTTGCTAGCTTGTGTCCTTCACATCGTAACAAATCCTCAAATGAGCCACGATAGATATCATACAGAACACGTAGCATGCATATCGCCTTGGCCTATGTCAAATCAGAACTAATAAATGAACTTAGTTTAAGACCCAGGCTGAAGCTGTGACAAGGTTCCCCCCGAGTCAATTTGAGAGGCAATTTGAAGTGCCGACCTTGGAGCGACTTTGAGGCAGAGAGTAATTACACAGAGAAGGTTTCACAGAACCATGCGAGAGAGAGTGTTTCATGGTGTATGGCCACTTGAGACCTACCGGTAAGCTTCCACAGTGGGGCCTATTTTGAATGCAAAAACGGTTACCCCCTGGTTGCTTCACATGGTGTAGTATAGAATAGTGATATTTGACATTGAGTGTTTCTACATTCAGAGATTAGCCAAACCAAATTCCGTATACAGCAAAATCCCCTGAAAACCCCATTGTTTTAAAAGGTAACAATCCTCTTTGAAGATCCAACAACAAAGGGCAATGGCGCCCTCCTCAGGAGAGGTTAAAATTGAGTCAAACATGTCAGATTATAACATGCAAAAATAAGCAGGATATGCTGAATGTACTAAGCCTAACACATCACTGATTTAGACAAATACAATTCCAAGGTATGCATAGCACAGATAACTAGTTCACCAGACACAGCCACTGGGTAAAAAAAACACATCAAAGTCATTGAGTGCCACATGAGGAGAATCCAGCCTCTCCTATCCTCTGTGTCAGGATGTCAGTGTATCAGTCCCATATCTGTCCCATATGCCCATAGTGGGAAACGGGGCTTTGTTATCTTACCAAGTCCTGGAAGGCCCTGAGTCCTCTGGGGGTGGGGTAAGGGCTAACGCGGAGCCCTATCTCAGCAGGGGGCCTGGGACTGTCACCTCTATTTAGGTCCCCCTGTGCGGTGCCCGACCTAAATCAGCCTCTCGGCTGTGCAGGGCCGGCCCAGTGAGTCCACGCTGGCAGTTAAGAGGGCCGTTTGGCAAAGTGCTTAGACACTGGAGCCAGACTAGCCCTGACAGCTGTCAACAGAGACAAACATCCCAGCCTGACACAGACAGAGGATTGGGGTAGTGTTTATGGGGAAGTGTGTGTGTGGGAGTGGGGGGGGCTGCATGTGCGCGTGTGTTGTCTTTGGTACAGTAGTGCCAGGTCTGTGTTGAAGCACTAGTGTTACAGACACTGTGCACCGCAAGGCAAGCAGACACGTTGTCAGGAATCATTTGGTGAATGGCAACGCCGCAGCAAGCTGTCATGCTAGGCACATCATAACCACCTACATGCCCAAATCGTTTGAGTTCCCCCTGAAAGGAAAGCCCAGTGACTTGACCTGATTTTCAAACAATGTTCCTAAAAACACAAGCCCTCCTGGCAAAAGCGTAGAGTGTATTTTAGCTGCAGACAGTCTGAAAGAAGAAGGGATATCATATGGTTCCTTGGTGGGGCAGTCCTGTTTATGTCTGAAAACACCATTAAACGTGGTCTGGTTTGCAACTTCATCTGTAGGTTCTACAACTAAATGCATTGTTCCAATATTTCCTTTCAAGGAAACATAATGCTGCTGTGTGTGTGAACGAATCAAACTGCCTAAATATGATTATGGGGCTCCAGCAGCAGAATAATGTTTTTAGCCTGAGAGAGAGAGGAGAGAGGAGCGAGAGAGAGAGAGAGAGGAGAGAGGAGAGAGGAGAGAGGAGAGAGGAGAGAGGAGAGAGAGAGAGAGAGAGAGAGAGAGGAGAGAGGGGAGAGAGGGGACAGAGGAGAGAGGGGAGAGAGAGAGAGAGAGAGAGAGAGAGAGAGAGAGAGGAGACTTGCCACATACTGTAGTATGAGTAGAATCCGAATAATGTCCTATGATTGCATCAACATTGTGTTCTTCAGGACACTTGAGTGGATAACTCTGTTATTGTCCTCTTTCAGGACACTTGAGTGGATAACTCCGTTATTGCACTCTTTCAGGACACTGAGTCGATAACTTTGTAATGGATAACTCTGCTATAGTGTCTCAACCTAGCAAACTAAGTCTGTTCTGTCTCATTGTCTTCCTCCAGGTGACTCTGGTATTGTCTCTTCTCCTCCCTGAGCTGCAACAGCAAGGTTCCCCAACTGGTGGCCCGCAGGCCAAATTTGGCCCGTGGCTATTTTTATTTGGCCCCCCAAGTTTCCTGAGCAATTTTTCTAAATTATTGTTGTACATAACAGACTAAAAACAACAGGAAATCAGCTCCAAGTGATTTGAATTTAAGAAATCTGTTCAAATATTCACAGGCATAATAGAGAGAAAAATGTGATCGGATACAAATGTAAGCAAGGTTTAAAGTATGTTTTAGTAAAACATTATCTGTTTTAGGGTTGTCCCCTAAATTTTGGTCGACCGAAAGTCGTCTGTTCTTTCGAACAATCGATTGCTAGGGAAAAAAAATGTGTTTTTTCCCCATATATAAACACAACCTACACTACCGTTCAAAAGTTTGGGGTCACTTAGAAATGTCCTTGTTTTTGAAAGAAATGCACATTTTTTGTCCATTAAAATAACATAAAATTGATCCGAAATACAGTGTAGACATTGTTCATGTTGTAAATGACTATTGTAGCTGGAAGTGTCAGATGTTTTTTATGGAATATCTACATAGGTGTACAGAGGCGCATTATCAGCAACCATCACTCCTGTGTTCCAATGGCACAAAGTATTAGCTAATCCAAGTTTAACATTTTAAAAGGCTAATTGATCATTAGAAAACCCTTTTGCAATTATGTTAGCACAGCTGAAAACTGTTGTCCTGATTAAAGAAGCAATAAAACTGGCCTTTAGACTAGTTGTGTATCTAGAGCATCAGAATTTGTGGGTTCGATTATAGGCTCAAAATGGCTAGAAACAAAGAACTTTCTTCTGAAACTCGTCAGTCTATTCTTGTTCTGAGAAATGAAGGCTATTCTATGTGAGAAATTGCCAAAAATTATCCTCCTGCTGGCTAAGCAGATTCTGCCATTACTCTCCTGAAGTTGCCAGTAATAGGCTACACGAGGAGTCGGCAACCTTTCTCATGTGAAATGACAATTTATCTTACCATTTCTACCCATCTGCGTGCCAGTTATGGTTCATATGCATATTTTCGTGAAACAGTTTCATTTAAATCATAATAACGTCTACATATCTCAAATTCATTGTCATGTGTTTAATCAATATTCTATCCCAATCTAAATGAAAATGATACAAACCTAAAAAGTAACTTCTATTGCCATTGTCAACTACGCAAAAATAGCCTAAGGACAAGAAGCAGTGCTTGTCTTGGGGAGGAGCTCACCGGAGCTGATTACCGGCACCTCAAATGTTCTACTGCTTGAGCTCCTGTTCCTCTTGAAGAATATTAGCTCAAAGGTATTGTGGAGCTGTTGCACCTAAAGGTAAACAGTACCAGCACTCAAAATGAGTACCGGAACCTGTTTCAGACCAAGTCTAGCACTGATAAGAAGACTATTTTATGACGTTTCCACCGGATCAGAGCATGACATTTTTCCCTTTCATGCTGAGTGGTTATTGAAAGGGAGAGAGCTGGAAAGATTGTTCAAATACATTTAGGAATTGTTGTCATTCTCAACGGATGTAAAAACAGACTTTGTTCGCTTGCTGTTTGAGGTGAAGAAAACATTACTTTGAGAAGCTCCACAGGTCATTAGTGGTGGTGTGTTAAGCCAATCAGAAATACTATCAGACGCCCTAGTGGGTGCATTTACATGCCTACATTTGCGCACAGGCCAGGTAGCCTATAACAGGCTGACCACACCGCTCACGTCGCGTGTGTTGCAAAATAAATTTAGAAATCTATGTTATTCAATTATTGCACGCACACTGCTCATGCGCGCCAACAAGCGTCTGAGTTCCCAAGGGCTAAAATAGAAATCAGTTCTATTTCTGATGCATATCGCGCTGCAAGTCCTGTATCTCCCATCTCCTCATTGGTTTATAGAAGCAGGTCTCCTCATTGGTTATACCCACGTGGGTGACTGAAAGACAAACAAGGTCAGTGGCGGTAATGCACCTAATTTATGAAAGTTGACAATCGCAATATAAAGTCAAGAGAAGAAAAGGTCTGGAAGGAGGAGAGATGACCAGAAACGATTCGGTTGACCGTTTTATGTGTGGATTAATTGGAGTAGAGGACCTTGTGCATTTCAGGTAAAATAACAACTCAATGTTTATATCTGTCACGCCCTGGCCTTAGTATTCTTTGTTTCATTTATTATTTTAGTTAGGTCAGGGTGTGACATGGGGAAGGTATGTGTTTTTTGTATTGTCTAGGGTGGTTGTATGGTTTAGGGGGTTAAGTAGAGTAGATGGGTTAGTGTTCAGTGTAGGTGTCTAGGAAAGTCTATGGTTGCCTGAATTGGTTCTCAATCAGAGACAGCTGGTTATTGTTGTCTCTGATTGGGAGCCATATTTAAGGCAGCCATAGGCTTTAGCTGTTTGTGGGTAATTGTCTATGTTGAACGTTTGTTGCTTGTCTGTGCACTTACGTTATTTAGCTTCATGGTCGTTTGTTGTTTTGTTGTTTTGTTAGTTTGTGTATAGTGTTTGTTTTGTGTTTTCTCTCTCTTCTCAATAAAAGAATATGTATTTTCCACACGCTGCGCCTTGGTCCACTGTCTATCAAGAAGACGATCGTGACAATATGCCAGGACAAATTAGCTAGCAACAGCAAGCTAGCTAAATAGGACAAATTAGCAAGCAAGTGCAAGCTAACTAGCTAAATTGACATAAATGTTTAATGCTTTTCGACCTGTCCCCAAATTAATATATATATTTTTTATTTTTATTTTTTTTTATCCCATTTCTCCCCAATTTTCGTGGTATCCAATCGCTAGTAATTACTACCTTGTCTCTTCGCTACAACTCCCGTACGGGCTCGGGAGAGACGAAGGTCGAAAGCCATGCGTCCTCCGAAGCACAACCCAACCAGCCGTACTGCTTCTTAACACAGCGCGCCTCCAACCCGGAAGCCAGCCGCACCAATGTGTCGGAGGAAACACCGTGTACCTGGCCCCCTTGGTTGGCGCGCACTGCGCCCGGCCCGCCACAGGAGTCGCTGGAGCGCGATGAGACAAGGATATCCCTACCGGCCAAACCCTCCCTACCCCGGACGATGCTATGCCAATTGTGCGTCGCCCCACGGACCTCCCGGTCGCGGCCGGCTGCGACAGAGCCTGGGCGCGAACCCAGAGACTCTGGTGGCGCAGTTAGCACTGCGATGCAGTGCCCTAGACCACTGCGCCACCCGGGAGGC
Organism: Salvelinus fontinalis; assembly: GCF_029448725.1. Taxonomy (NCBI): domain Eukaryota; kingdom Metazoa; phylum Chordata; class Actinopteri; order Salmoniformes; family Salmonidae; genus Salvelinus; species Salvelinus fontinalis. The sequence goes on from NC_074689.1 coordinate 13,238,907, forward strand.
CCCAAATTAATATAATTGGTTCAGAGTTTGTTTTGATATTTTAACATGCATGTCGTGATCGCGTTTGGTGTGGGGGGACAAAATACATTTATGCACGATGGCGCACGAGCGCAGCAGGTTTGGGTTCCGTGTCAGCCTACTTCTATGTGTACGCGTCCTTACTCAACATTAACAGGAGCACTCCAAACAAAAGACAATAACTAAATTGACAGAACTTGTAAATGGAATTAAATAAACCAAAACTTGTTTCTCACAAGTGTAGCATAGGTTGTGCACTCTGCAAACAATGTGTCCAATCCGACAATGAGAACGGAAAGTCTGGAATAATAGTATTAAATGCATTAAAATAAATTACCATAACCAAAGTAACAAACATTGTAGATTAGAAATTATAGGAATTAACGGTAAATCTACTACTGGTGATATATGTAATGGGGAATTGATATACACTAACAATCAAACCCAAACAATTCACACAATGAAGTTATGAAACAATGAATGTGCACAAATTGGCAGGAGAGAGCGCATTCTGGAGAGAGTGTATTGTGCATCTGGGTGCATGGTCAATCCGACATCTGCATTGGCCATGCAGCATTTATGGTGATACGGCCTCAGAAGAAGTCAGGGCATGCATACCTCTTATGCTTCGCGGAACAGAGTAGAGCTTTTGTCAAGGAAGTGAGTTTGTGTTTATACAGGATGTACCGCCCCCACCTACCGTCAACCAATCATGTCAATGCGGAGCAATACAGAGCCCTCCGCAAAATTTAGGAGGGGCGCGGCGATGCGGTACAGAGCTTGATTTGGACTCTGCATGCCTCTGGAGGCTCCGGAATTGCGTCACACCCTCCATATGGAGCCTCCGACCACATTTTAGGATCAAGCATAAATTGGCTTTTAGTCTAGGCCTCCACAATGGATTAGTTCACTGAGATGGGCGCAAATAAATATATATATATTTGTTACTGCTCGACTAAACAATCTCGGTCGACCAACTGCCTAACGACCAATTGGAGTCAGCCCTAATCTGTTTGGGCTTCTTGCAGTTAATTTGCAGTCCAAAAATGTGTTATTATGTCGTCGTCGTCCCCACGGCTGAAGATCCCTGTGCTACAGTCTCAGATGACACCCTATTCCCTACATAGCGCACTACATCTGATCAGAGCCCAATGGGTCCTAGTGCACTATATAGGGACTAGGGTGTGATTTGCGACACAACCATCATGTTGTCCTCTCCCTGGAGCTGCTGATATCTGAAAGTATACAGAACCAGGAGTGGGTTTCCTCTGTACACCCATCAAAACTATGATACAAACACACGTGCTCTCTCCTTCAGTCTCCCAGTGCTCCTAGTTCTTCTTCTCCAGGCTTCTATTGATCACTATCACCGTCTCTAGGCTTGGGCGGTATACCGTATATACAGTATACCGGAGTAAAAAACACGGAACGGTTTTTAAAACCATTTCTTTGAAGTTTTTCATTTTTTTCCAAAAATTACATTTTTACATTAGTTTCCCAGAAGAGTTGAGCCAGTCACATGTTTGTTTTTAATAGCACAATGGGAGAATGCGAGCTGGTGAGTGCATAGCGTTCTGTATCTACCGGCGAGTCCCTGTTGTGCTGTGCACATGAGGTGAGGAAGTTACACTTGTATGTAAATGTTTGCCATCAGATATCTTCTAATGGCTTTCTGTCAGAAGTCAAAGAGCTCTGGATGAGTAATCTGTACAGCTGACATTTATTCCCTATGCTTCCTACTACCGTTTCTTTCTTCTCCCATCTGCTCTGTGTACACATGCTGCTCTTCCTTCAGAAAAGGATGCATCACAACTTTACCCATTTGCAAATTTCTCTTGTTCACTTTCGCTTGTAAATGTCCACACACTGAGCTGGATTTGTCCGTCTTGGCAATTAGTTTGTTTGTTTTCGTTTTCATTTTCTATGTGATTTCGGTTTGTGCTAATTTTGTTAGCATTCTGAAAGTAATAGAAGCCCAATTAGCTTTTTTTCTCGCGTGTTTAGCGTCTCCTTGTGTGCCATGCCGGTCATACCATAAATTCTGGGACGAGAGAAGGACGGAATGACGATCTGGATACCGCCTAAACCTACTGTGATCTCCCCGTCTCCCTCGCTGGGTCTCTAATCCCCCATCCTTCCTTTTGGTACTCTGTTGGAGCGAGGGACAATGCCATCGATTAAAGCCGGCATTCCGAGGTGTATTATTCATCATTCAATTATGAGGACTGACCAACAGCCGCCGCCCAATAATCAGGCATGGAAGGGAACCAACGGCAGCCAGCACACTATGCTTCAAACAGCCCAACTGTACTTTAAGAAAAACCCTCTTAAAACAGACACATAACAACAGCACAGCGGAATCAGGCAGTAGACTAGCCAGGTCCCAGATCTGTATGTGACAGATAGATAATCAGAGGAGTTGGCTAAAGTGAATGAGTACAGACACACTCACACACAGAGAAACTCTCTCACAGTAAGGGAAGAAGAGTTAAAAGGGAGGGAGAGTTGGGTGAGGTCACGTATTGACTCTTGGTGGAGCTCCGATCATTGATTGAAGTCAGCGAGAGTCATTGATTAAGTGACAAATGGAGTTAACGCACTTCTCCTAGACCTCCCAACCCCGCTCTAGAGGACAGCTCTCCCTGGTTCCTTCCCAAATGGCACTCTATTCCCTTTAGGAAAATGCATGCTAAAAATGTATTAGAAGAGTAGAGAGAGAAGCGGGAAGGGATATGGAGAGGAAGAGAGAAAATGCATGCTAAAAATGTATTAGAAGAAAGGAAGAAAGAGATAAGGGGAAGAGAGTGGGAGAATAGAGATGGTGAGAGACAACTGGAGACAATAGGGAAGCTTTTAACCTTTGCCAACGAAGGAAATTGCTCTGGCACACGCAAATGCAGTGTGCCCACCAGTGCCGTTAGTATTTGATTTCCCCTGCTCTCCGGGCCAGTCTCTGTAGCCTAGTGTAGTGTAGTGAGGGGCAGCTGTTGGGGACCCTGCTTAAGAATCGCCTAATTTACCTCCCGGCTTGATCTCTACTCAACACAGGTGCTGCCTTGGCACCAGAGCACTGTTACCATGGAGATACACTCAGGTGGGATGCCGTGTCCAAGTTACCCAGCCTGCTCTGATCCAGGGATGCCCAGATCCTCATCATTAACTAACATAAACAGACAGCCAAACCAGTCACAGCTGTATAGGATAGATGGTACACGCAGCATAAACATGGACTTGAGTGCCCCCAAGTGGTTTGAAAACACAACTGCAGTGCCCACTGAGGAATGCATCCCAATAACTGAAGTTACTGAAGTGTGCATTTGTTCAATACATCCCTTCAATCTAAAAGCATTGGATTGTTGAAGGTAAGGAAAGGAAAGGTGGCTACCTAGTCAGTTGTACAACTGAATGCATTCAACTGAAACGTGTCTTCCGCATTTAACCCAACCTCTCTGAATCAGATAGGTGTGAAGGGTGCCTTAATCGACGTCCACGTCGGCTAGTGGGAGTTTACACCATATTTCTTATTCCAGTCATGTCCTTTCAAATCATTAAAGGGAACTCAGTGAACAAGTGCACACTTTAGGAGGAAAGGAGAGATAATTGGGACATAGTGACTGAACTACTATGCACCTGACATGTATAACACAACACGGCAACATGGAAACACCTAACTCAGGGGAATCTACAGTAATGAGCTTTTGCGGTAGTAGCCCTTAGAGTTTCCCTTGAACCTTGCCATCATTAAGTCACGTGGTGTGTGTCTGTAGGCAGACAGATAGTCCCCCTGTACAAAGCTGATCTTTCACGTCTCCAACACTTACTTCTCTCCCAGGTCCTGTCAACCAGTGGTGTAGTACTCTTTTTTAAGTTGAGGAGGCACAAAGAAAATGTACAAAGAAACATTTGTTTAACACTAAGAGGACATTAGAATAACATTTATAGTAATGTACTGTTAAACCAAAGTTTTGGGGGAATTTACGGTAATATACTGTACCTTTTTTTACAGTAACTTACAGGTAAATGGCTACCAGTAAGTTACTGTAAAAACAACTGGATTCTTTTTTTTTCAGTGCAGCGACTGTCACAAAGTGTTACTAAGGTGACGTGAGTTAATAAAGCACCCATAAGGTCATGATGGAGCCAGTCGCCCAACAGTCTGGCTGCTACCTCAGCAGTCTACCCAGAGGGCCGTGTTTTATTTTATTACAGTGTGGAGAACCACCTTCTACCAGGGATCTCCCCGAATGTCGTTACACACACCCACACACACAAACATTAGCCTGTGGGTTATGGATGGGGAGAGAGACACAGACACACTGTCTGGCACACACCACCAACTGAACTCGTCTCATTACAAAGGTGAAAATGCAAAAATATATTCTGTGGATCTAAAATAAAAATAGGACTTTACATTTTAACAGTATACTGACATACTGTGTGATTAAACTATTCAAAATTCAACGCAATGAACACTAAACATATGATACAATGTCCACACTTTTTCTATGGTGTTATACTCAAGCAGCTTTGTTTTTCATTCAACACATAGGGAAACCACCTGACGTTAGCAAATGTAAGAGAATTTGAATACTTTCAAATGAGCTGCCAGCATAAAAACGGCTGCTACACACATTTAGTGGCACTAACATATACCGACCACTAGGAGGCAGAGGCATGCCATTATTGACAGGAAACAAGCCCAAAAAGGCTTGGTCTCGGACCATCTTTACAGCTGTCTATCATTTGTTTTTCAACAGGACAATGACCCAAAACACACCTCCAGGCTGTGTAAGGACTATTTGACCAAGAAGGAGAGTGATGGAGTGCTGCATCCGATGACCTTGTCTCCACAATCACCCGACCATAACCCAATTGAGATGGTTTGGGATGAGTTGGACTGCAGAGCGAAGGAAAAGCAGCCAACAAGTGCACAGCATATGTGGGAACTCCTTCAAGACTGTTGGAAAAGCATTCCAGGTGAAGCTGGTTGAAAGAATGTCAAGAGTTTGCAAAGCTGTCATCAAGGCAAAGGGTAGCTACTTTGAAGAATCGCAAATATAAATATATTTTGATTTGTTTAACACTTTTTGGGTTACTACATGATTCCATGTGTGTTATTTGATGTCTTTATTATTCTACAATGTAGAAAATAGTCAAAATAAAGAAAAACCCTTGAATGAGTAGGTGTGTCCAAACGGACTCCTACTGTATATCTTAAAGATGTTACATGTGGTTCTGAGGGGAATGGTGGCAGATTGAATATTTCACAGACCTGACACATATATCATCCATGCTCTGGACCAAAAACACATGCAGCCACTAACCCTAACCACATTGCATGGTACAGTATATAACCATTTGTGTTTTTGTGTAGATACCCCAGACAGTGCAATGGTCATTTATTTGCCCATAGAAAATGGGTGTTACAAAGAAATACTACCTAAGTCCAAAATGGGACTCTATTCCCTATACAGTGCACTACTTTTGACCAGGGCCCGTAATGCACTACAAAGGGAATAGGGTGCCATTAGGGACATACGCCTATCAGCAGTAATGACTCTACTTGATCCACCAATCATCAAGACCATGTAGGGAAGATCCTGAGATTGTTACTGGTGCTTGAGACAGAGCAGAGTGTCACCACGACTACTCATAATGGCCACTTGACGAGGCAATGGGGTGAAAAATCCTGTTTCTGCCTTCTCCTTAACTCAGCGCTGTGACATGTTCAAAACCTTTCTGCGTGCGATGTGACTAACCTGAGTGTGCGCGCGCACACGAGAGAGAGAGAGAGAGAGAGAGAGAGAGAGAGAGAGAGAGAGAGAGAGAGAGAGAGAGAGAGAGAGAGAGAGAGAGAGAGACAAATCAGTGTGAGACTATCAGAGACTGAAAGACAGAACTGCACAAAAAGCTTCCTGCACAAAATCTGCTGTAGTCTAAAATACTCGACAACCATGTCTATACACTCCTGGACACACACAGCATGGAATGTCTACAGGCCTTTGGACTGCTGGTCTGGGTAGCAGACTTGAGCTAGACGGCCCACAGCTAGACGGACATGTTCCAGCACCTAGATGTATAACGTGAAGCTGAATGCTGGCCAAGCTTCACACTCCTCCTATTCAAATGTATTGGCAGGGTGTGGACTCAACACGTTCAACGGTAAGAGACGCACTGAAGCGCTCATGACCTCCTCTATCATTCAACTCTGATAGTGTTCCATATGCAACAACACCCTTGCAAATAACAGCTTTTTGTCACTGTCCATTCACTGAGTCTGCATTCCAAATGGGTCTGCATCCCAAATGGCAACCTATTCCCTATTACAGTACACTACTGTTGACCAAAGTCCTATAGGCCCTGGTCAGAAGTACTGCACTTAAATCAGGAATTGGCTGCCATTTGGGACACAAACAACATCAACACACATAGTGCTCAGCTTCTCCCTGGTTCCCATGGTGACTGAGCCATAAAGGTTTGTTGGTTGTTTCACTCAAGGTTAGCTAAATTAGTCTTAAAAGGATTCTTTCATGACACCGTCTGTCTGCTACAGTGTTTGGTAATTAGTCCTGATTGTTTGAGCGCAAAGAGCACAAGATTGGGTCTGACAATCCTTAGAAAACCCACAACATTGAATCCTACAGTACCGATATGAAATACACAGAGAGAGTGGGCATGCACATGTGGACATTACTCCACCACGAGCTACGCCAATTATCTACCATTAAGATCAAATTCAACCACGTGCATTTCATCTATCGCTCTATAGCTGGGAGAAAAAGTACTGACCAGCTGCAGCTTCACACAGTACATAGCCATGACAACCATTACTCCTGATGAAATCAATATAATGATCATCTAAGACAGTGTCCCAAATGGCACCCTATTCCCTATTATAGTGCACTACTTTTGACCAGAGCCCTATGGCCCCTGGTCAAAAGTAGTGCACTATATAAGAAATTGACTGCCATTTGGGACACAAGCCTACAATAACTACAAGGAAGTCTCTCTTCAGGTCTGTTAGCCTGTTGGGGGCCCTGGCTGGGCTCTGGGCTGCTTCGGCTGGCATACTGTTTCTATTAAAGGTAGAGAGAGGGAGAGGGAGAGGGAGAGGGAGATAGAGAGAGAGAGAGGTGAATATAAGCAGATGCGTGGAACAAATGAGGTCATCGCCCACTCCCTGCCCAGAGAGAGAGGGAGAGAGAGAGAGAGAGGTGGGGGGAAGAGGGAGAGAGAGACGTAGAAAGAGAGAAAGAAAGACACAGAGAGAGAGGAGAGATGTGGCGGGAGAGAAAGAAGGAGGGATGGAGGGATAGGCAGAGCAGATAGCCACTTTAAACTATGCCACTTTGTTTATATACCCTACATTACTCATCTCATATGTATATACTGTACTCTATACCATCTACTGCATCTTGCCTATGCCGTTCTGTACCATCACTCATTCATATATCTTTATGTACATATTCTTTATCCCTTTACACTTGTGTGTATATGGTAGTAGTTGTGGAATTGTTAGGTTAGATTACTTGTTGGTTATTACTGCCTTGTCGGAACTAGAAGCACAAGCATTTCGCTACACTCGCATTAACATCTGCTAACCATGTGTATGTGACAAATAAAATTTGATTTGATTTGATTTGAGAGGAGAGATGTGGCGGGAGAGAAAGAAGGAGGGATGGAGGGATAGGAAGAGCAGATGGAGAGTGGGTCTTTCACAATGACTAACTATGGAAACGTGATTCCAGTTACAGGAGTGCAAACGCCTTATGTGAGGACTATAACATGACATGGGTGTTTTACCATGCTCATATAACACCAGAGAACACACACACACACACAGTGTACAGACCATGAAATCACATCATGGGGCAAGCCACATTAACACACCTACAGGCCAACCAACAAACAGAGTGTGTTCGCACACACTGACTGTCTTCCAAAACCATTTTGACAAATTGAAGGGCAGAGTCACTTTAAATGTCCTCAAGTCCATGTGACATAATTGACTAGCTGAATGGATGGTACTGTTACTGATGCACCACAGTCACAAGCAGACCCTACAAACACACTCCTGAGTATGTAAACCGTTTCAGATGCCTGTCAAGGGAGTGTGCCTATCCTGAACTACCCTCCCTCACAGACCTGACTCTAGTCAGGAATACCTACTGTATGACAAATGCAAATAAACCACTGTTGGATTTAAAGACAGCCTTTAACCAGCCTTGACAGGGTATATACCTTCCTCCTTTACCCCAGGGACAGACAACCCGGTTAGGGGGGGTTGAGTCTCTCCCTGCCTCTCTTAAACAGTGGCCTTCCCCGGTCTATAGTATGTGCCAGGGCATTCTCAACAGGGCTATGTTCCAGGCAGCACGGCTATATTGCACGTAAGTTTCCGTGAACGCGCACACGCCCAGACACGCGCATTCTGTCATGCTGTACCACCGCCTGGTTCGGCAACTGCACCATCCGCCACCGCAAAGCTCTCCAGAGGGTGGTGCAGTCAGCCCAAAGGGGTCACACTGCCTGCCCTCCAGGACACCAACACCCGGTGTCACAGGATGGCCAAGAAGATGATCAAGGACCTCAGCCAAGCAACGGCCTATTCACCACGCTACAATCTAGAAGGTGGAGACAGTAGAGGTGCATCAAAGCTGGGTCTAAAATTGAAAAACAGCTATCTCCAGGCCATCAGACTGTTAAATAGTCACCACTAGTTGGCCTCCGTCCAGTACCCAGGCCTGAACCTTAGTCACTGTTACTAGCTGGCTACCACCCGGTACTCTACCCTTCACCTTAGAGACTTGTCACTAGCTGGCTACCACCCGGTACTCTACCCTTCACCTTAGAGACTGTCACTAGCTGGCTACCACCCGGTACTCTACCCTTCACCTTAGAGACTGTTACTAGCTGGCTACCACCCGGTACTCTACTCTTCACCTTAGAGACTGTCACTAGTTAGCTACCACCCGGTCCTCTACTCTTCACCTTAGAGAATATCACTAGCTGGCTACCACCCGGTACTCTACCCTTCAACTTAGAGACTGTCACTAGCTGGCTACCACCCGGTACTCTACCCTTCACCTTAGAGACTGTCACTAGCTGGCTACCACCCGGCACACTACCCTTCACCTTAGAGACTGTCACTAGCTGGCTACCACCCGGTACTCTACCCTTCACCTTAAAGACTGTTACTAGCTGGCTACCACCCGGTACTCTACCCTTCACCTTAGAGACTGTCACTAGCTGGCTACCACCCGGTACTCTACCCTTCACCTTAGAGACTGTCACTAGCTGGCTACCACCCAGTACGCTACCCTTCACCTTAGAGACTGTCACTAGCTGGCTACCACCCGGTACACTACCCTTCACCTTAGAGACTGTTACTAGCTGGCTACCACCCGGTATTCTACCCTTCACCTTAGAGACTGTCACTAGCTGGCTACCACCCGGCACACTACCCTTCACCTTAGAGATTGTCACTAGCTGGCTACCACCCGGTACTCTACCCTTCACCTTAGAGACTGTCACTAGCTGGCTACCACACGGTACTCTACCCTTCACCTTAGAGACTGTCACTAGCTGGCTACCACCCGGCACACTACCCTTCACCTTAGAGACTGTCACTAGCTGGCTACCACCCGGTACTCTACCCTTCACCTTAGAGACTGTCACTAGCTGGCTACCACCCGGTACTCTATCCTTCACCTTAGAGACTGTCACTAGCTGGCTACCACCCGGCACACTACCCTTCACCTTAGAGACTGTCACTAGCTGGCTACCACCCGGTACTCTACCCTTCACCTTAGAGACTGTCACTAGATGGCTACCACCCGGTACTCTACCCTTCACCTTAGAGACTGTCACTAGCTGGCTACCACCCGGCACACTACCCTTCACCTTAGAGACTGTCACTAGCTGGCTACCACCCGGTACTCTACCCTTCCCCTTAGAGACTGTCACTAGCTGGCTACCACCCAGTACACTACTCTTCACCTTAGAGACTGTCACTAGCTGGCTACCACCCGGTACTCTACCCTTCACCTTAGAGACTGCTGCTCTATGTACATAGTCATTGAGCACTGGTCACTTGAACCATTTGACATACTGTTTTACCCACTAAATATGTATATACTGTGTTCTAGTCATGGCTCATCCTATATAACTACTTGTCTATTCATATACTGTCCACACTTTCTTTACACACCATTCAGATACATATATATTTATATTCCGGATTCTGATGTTTTGATACATCTTAACTTGTTCTTTTTTTAAAACTGTTTGATTATGTGTGTAGTTATTGTATTGCCAGATATTGCTGCATTGTTGGCGCTAGGGGAAAAAAGCCTTTAGCTGCACCTGGGATAACATCTACAAAACCGTGTACGCGACCAAAAAACTTTGATTTGACACACCCACACCCACACCCACACCCACACCAAGATGTAGGGGTTGCCACTCTCTGCTGCGCTCAACTGGCATTAGTTTCCTGCTTGTACTACAATCACACTTCCTGTGAAAGCTGGAAAAGCGAAGGTCGGGAGCACAGACTGGAAAGATAACCAGAACTAGGTCTGAAATGGCACTCTATTCTCTATATAGTGCACTACTTTAGACCAGAGCCCTGGTCAAGTAGTTCACTAAATAGGGATTAGGGTGTCATTTGGGACGTAATCCAATTCTTCTATAGGTAAAGGTTGTAAAGAAAGAGGTATACTAAAAAGCATATCTTCATTTAGTATAGACAACCTAATATTCTCTGTTTGTTCCTACTGTCAAGGCAGAGGTGGTTGTGCTCCAAACTGGTTTTGAAGTCAAACCAAAATTACATTGTGTAAGAAGCGGAAGGAAGCAGCCTAGACTTATTTTTAAGACTGGGCCGACCAGCTCCACAACCCTGCCTGTCAGTAAGTCAGTCAGTCAGTCAGTCAGTCTGGAGGTTATATAGGCCTTAAACAATGCTGTTAGCTTTAAACTGCTCATTAAATCACTGGCGAGCAGTAACACGTACAGGCGGAGTCCCAAATTACACTAATTTCCAAATATAGTGCACTACTTTTGACCAGGGCCAATAGAGCTCTGATCAAAAGTAGTTCACTATGTCAAGGAATCTGGTGCCAGATGGGACGCACAGTGCACACACAGTACAGTGGATATGCATAGCATTACACGTACAGCCACTACTGTGAACAGACCTACTGCTTTTAAAGGTACTGCATGTGTCAGTCTCATGACAATGGCATCAGTGCAGTTATGCAGACAGACGGACTGTCTTTCATTTATGCGTGCCAAGATACATAGGATCCTAAATATAACATTTATAGGAACTGTTTTCATGGTCTTTAAACTCAGCAGGGTATACTCTTGTCACAGCCATGTATAGTACCGGTCAAAAGTTTGGACACACCTACTCATTCAAGGGTTTTTTCTTTATTTGTACTATTTTCTACATAGTGGAATAATAGTGAAGACATCAAAACTATTAAATAACACATATGGAATCATTTACTAACCAAAAAAAGTGTAAAACAAATTAAAATATATTTTATGTTTGAGATTCTTCAAAGTAGCCACCCTTTGCCTTGATGACAGCTTTGCACATTCTTGGCATTCTCTCAACCAGCTTCACCTGGAATACTTTTCTAACAGTCTTGAAGGACAGTCATCCGTTCACCTACTCAGTGTCTCACAAAAGACACGGCGCTTGGAACCAAAAATCTCAAATCTGGACTCATCAGACCAAAGACAGATTTCCACTGGTCTAATGTCCATTGCTCGTGTTTCTTGGTCCAAGCAAGTCTTTTCTTATTATTGGTGTCCTTTAGTAGTGGTTTCTTTGCAGCAATTCGACCATGAAGGCCTGATTCACGCAGTCTCCTCTGAACAGTTGATGCTGAGATGTGTCTGTTACTTAAACTCTGTGAAGCATTTATTTGGGCTGCAATCTGAGGTGCATGTCTAGTAACTCTAAAAAAAGTGTCCTCTGCAGCAGAGGTAACTCTGGGTCTTCCTTTCCTGTGGCGGTCCTCATGAGAGCCAGTTTCATAATAGTGCTTGATGGTTTATGGGACTGCACTTGAAGAAACTTTAAAAGTTCTTGAAATTTTCCGGACTGACTGCCCTTCATGTCAAAGTAATGTCAAAGCTTATTTGAGCTGTTCTTGCCATAATATGGAATTGGTCTTTTACCAAATAGGGCTATCTTCTGTATACCACCATTACCTTGTTACAACACAACTGAATAGTGCAAACGCATTAAGGAAAGAAATTCCACAAATTAACTTTTAACAAGGCACATCTTTCAATTGAAATGCATTCCAGGTGACTACCTTATGAAGCTGGTTGAGAGAATGCCAAGACTGTGCAAAGCTGTCATCGAGGCAAAGGGTGGCTACTTTGAAGAATCTCAAATATAAAATGTATATATAATATATCACTTTTTGGTTCCTACATGATTCCATATGTGTTATTTCATAGTTTTGATATCTTCACTATTATTCTAGAATGTAGAAAATAGTAAAAATAAAGAAAAACCCTGGAATGAGTAGGTGTCCAAACCTTTCACAGGTACAAAAAAATAAATATATATATACACACATACTGTCTATATACACCTCAGCCAAATACATTTAAACACTGTTTTTCACAATTCCTGACATTGAATCCTAGTAAAATTCCCTGTCTTAGGTAAGTTAGGATCACCATTTTATTTTAAGAATGTGAAATGTCAGAAAAATAGAGAGTGATTTATTTCAGCTTTTATTTATTTCATCACATTCCCAGTGGGTCAGAAGTTTACATACACTCAATTAGTATTTGGTAGCATTGGCTTTAAATTGTTTAACTTGGGTCAAACGTTTCGGGTAGCCTTCCACATGCTTTCCACAGTAAGTTGGGTGAATTTTGGCCCATTCCTCCTGACAGAGCTGATGTAACTGATTCAGGTTGCTGACAAATTTTCTACAGGATTGAGGTCAGAGCTTTGTGATGGCCACTTTGTTGTCCTTAAGCCATTTTGCCACAACTTTAGAAGTATGCTTGGGGTCATTGTCCATTTGGAAGACCCATTTGCTACCAAGCTTGAACTTCCTGACTGATGTCTTGAGATGTTGTTTCAATATATCCAAGGCAGTTAACCCACTGTTCCTAGGCCGTCATTGAAAATAAGAATTTGTTCTTAACTGACTTACCTAGTTAAATAAAGATTCACTTTTTTTTTATAAAACAATATCCACATAATTTCCTTTCTCATGATGCCATCCATTTTGTGAAGTGCACCAGTCCCTCCTGCAGCAAAGCACCCCCACAACATGATGCTGCCACCCCCGTGCTTCACGGTTGGGATGGTGTTCTTCGGCCTGCATGCCTCTCCCTTTTTCCTCCAAACATAACGATGGTCATTATGGCCAAACAGCTCTATTTTTGTTTCATCAGACCAGAGGACATTTCTCCAAAAAGTATGATCTTTGTCCCCATGTGGAGTTGCAAACCGTAGTCTGGCTTTATTATGGTGGTTTTGGAGCAGTGGCTTCTTCCTTGCTGAGCTGCCTTTCAGGTTATGTCGATATAGGACTCGTTTTACTATGGATATAGATACTCTTGTAACTGTTTCCTCCAGCATCTTCACAAGGTCATTTGCTGTTGTTCTGGGATTGATTTGCACTTTCCGCATCAAAGTACGTTCATCTCTAGGAGACAGAATGCGTCTCCTTCCTGAACGGTATGATGGCTGCATGGTCCCATGATGTTTATATTTGCGCACTATTGTTTGTACAGATAAACGTGGTACCTTCAGGCATTTTTTTCTGAGGTCTTGGCTGATTTTTTTTGATTTCCCCATGAGGTCAAGCAAAGAGGCACTGAGTTTGAAGGTAGGCCTTGAAATACATCCACAGGTACACCTCCAATTGACTGAAATGATGTAAATTAGCCTAACAGAAGATTCTAAAGACATGACATCATTTTTTGTAATTTTCCAAGCTGTTTAAAGTTACAGTCAACTTAGTGTATGTAAACTTCTGACCCACTGGAATTGTGATACAATGAATTATAAGTGAAATAATCTGTCTGTAAACAATTGTTGGGAAAATTACTTGTGTCATGCACAAAGTAGATGTCCTAACCGACTGTATATATATATATATATATATTAATTCTATATTTTTCCCCCTTACTAGCTCTGACTCTGCTGATAGCTACTTCATTGAGATGAAATGTACTTACTATGACTATGATATGTGGTTGTCCCACCTAGCTACCTTAAGATGAATGCACCAACTGTAAGTCACTCTGGATAAGAGCGTCTGCTAAATGACTAAAAGATGTTATGTATGGCTCTCTGGGGATAGCAGTGTACTGTACTGTCACTGATGTTAAAGGACAGAGCTACTCGTATTGTCTCCAGTGCTATTTCCTGTCCATGTGCAGGGGGGTTTGATGGGGAATAGCACAGAACCCAGTGCCTGAATAGCAGACTGTGTTGATAGGAGAGGGATGAAAACAGAAGCATGGCATGCCACCTGGAAAAACCAGCTCACGCATCCGGACCACCGCTCTAACACACACACACAGAGATACACATACACACACAAGCACCTCCACCTCCTGTCTGGTTGACGAACTGTCCCATAAACAGCAGCACTTCCGACAGGCCGGAGATTAACACACAGCTCTGGCTCACAACGTCTAAAGAAACACCACCGTCATAACTGGAGGTGGCATGGTCTCTCTACTCACTCTGTTAGGCTTTCAATCTAGAGTGAACCCGCACACATGTACGCAACCACACACACACATACCTACACACACACGCTGTACCAGCCAGCAGTCAAATAACGTTTGCCAGAGGAAACTGCAGTAGTCTGGGTGTACTAGAAGAAGTAAATAGTGTCCAACGGCCTTGGGCTAATATTTGGCTTGACTAAAATGTACATGGAGAATGTGTTTTCTCAAATGTTCCCATCCTATACCTTACTATAGCTGATTAGAATGACCTCTACTGCTATTACTAAAGCTCTCTCTATCTCTGTTCGACAGTAGCATAACACCAGGTTACACTCTGATTCAACACTTAAGGCCTTTTCACACTGCATTGTTCTTAGCCCCAGGTTAAGACAGGCCCTTGGGCTAGCTTAGCCTGTGTTCACACAAGTACGGCTAAGTGAAACCAACGGTCCCTTTTCTGGTGTAGAATATTCAAATTAGGTATCAAAGGAACTCTGATTGGCTAGCCCCTGGGTTAAGGTTGGTGCTAGCCCACTTTAGAATGTGCACGTGTGAACACTTGCTTAGCCCCAAGCTCAAACCTCCCTTATCCCAGTGCTTTGAGGCACTTAGCCCTCGGCAGTGTGAACGTGCCTTTAGTAATCTAATCTAACACAGCACCTAACTACCCAAGCCCTTTTGTGAGCCACATAAACCACTGAAGCCCTGTCAACAGCGTTCGTCTACTGTCCATATGCCATTAAACGGCAGCGTGTTTGTAGATAAAGTATGGCTGCAATGACATCTAATGACAGACAGGGGGCTCATGATTCTGCTCAGTAGAAATATGAAAGCAGATTTTCATAAGCGAAGAGATCTCGTAAATAGACAGTGCAGCCAAAAAACACGCCCTCTCAAAGTTTACAAAGACTGTTTCTCTGTTTTATAGAGTTCATTAGTCATTCAACCAGAGGCAGCAGCAGCGTGTCACATTTAAGTAATTTTGTTATCTATTTTTACACTTAAGTATCTAGTTTTAGACGTTGTCATTTTCTTTTTCACTTTGTTCTCCAGTTCTCAATTTTGAGGAGATAAGACAGCTAGCATCTGGTAGGAAATGGCCTGTGAATTCATCTGAGAAATATGCCTCTGTATTTGCCAGTATTGTAAGCCTGGGCATCACTTGGCTGCTACTGTGGGGATCACAACAGGAAGTGGCAGACTAATTGGTCCAGTTATAACACAACATGCATCATAAGATGGGTATATGCAAAGCAGGAAGGACATCTAAGCAAATGCTTTTACCCTGAAATAGCTCAAATAGCTTCCTGAGGTGTATCAAGCCCACTGACCACAGCGTGACTCACCCTGTCTTTGTCATCGGCCACATCACACAGCGTGTCGTCCAGATCCAGTATGCCTCCGTCCCCATGCTCCAACCTGTGCACCTGTAGCCAGTAGCCAGAATCCTAGAAGGAGGGAGGGAGAGAGGAGAGAGGTGAGACATGGCTTATCTTGGAGAAAAGAGGTGAGACATGGTTTATTTTAGAGAAGAAAGGTGAGACATGGATTATTTTAGAGAGAAGAAAGTTGAGACATGGCTTATTTTAGAGAAGAGAGGTGAGACATGGATTATTTTAGAGAGAAGAGAGTTGAGACATGGTTTATTTTAGAGAAGAGAGATGAGACATGGCTTATCTTAGAGAAGAGAGGTGAGACATGGCATATTTTAGAGAGAAGAGAGTTGAGACATGGCTTATTTTAGAGAAGAGAGATGAGACATGGATTATTTTAGAGAGAAGAGAGGTGAGACAGAACATTTTAGAGAAGAGAGTTGAGACATGGCTTATTTTAGAGAGAAGAGAGTTGAAACATGGCTTATTTTAGAGAAGATAGTTGAGACATGGTTTATTTTAGAGAAGAGAGGTGAGACATGGATAATTTTAGAGAAGAGAGTTGAGACATGGGTTATTTTAGAGAAGAGAGATGAGACATGGCTTATTTAGAGAAGAGAGTTGAGACATGGATTATTTTAGAGACGAGAGGTGAGACATGGCTTATTTTAGAGAGGAGAGGTGAGACATGGATTATTTTAGAGAAGAGGGATGAGACATGGCTTATTTTAGAGAAGAGAGGTGAGACACGGCTTATTTTAGAGAAGAGAGTTGAAACATGGCTTATTTTAGAGAAGAGAGGTGAGACATGGATAATTTTAGAGAAGAGAGTTGAGACATGGCTTATTTTAGAGAGAAGAGAGGTGAGACATGGCTTATTTCAGAGAAGAGAGGAGAGACATGGCTTATTGTAGAGAAGAGAGGTGAGACATGGCTTATATTAGAGAAGAGAGGTGAGACATGGTTTCTTTTAGATAAGAGAGGGGAGACATGGCTTATTTTAGAGGAGAGAGGGGAGACATGGCTTATTTTAGAGAGAAGAGAGATGAGACATGGATTATTTTAGAGAGAAGAGAGGTGAGACATGGCTTATTTTAGAGAGAAGAGAGGTGAGACATGGCTTATTTTAGAGAGAAGAGAGGTGAGACATGGATTATTTTAGAGAAGAGAGGTGAGACATGGCTTATTTTAGAGAGAAGAGAGGTGAGACATGGATTATTTTAGAGAGAAGAGAGGTGAGACATGGATTATTTTAGAGAGAAGAGGAAATAAATAAATAAATAAAAGAGAGAAGAGGTGAGACATGGCTTATTTTAGAGAGAAAAGGTGATACATGGATTATCTTAGAGAAGAGAGTTGAGACATGGCTTATTTTAGAAAAGAGATTTGATGGTTATTTTAGAGAAGAGAGGTAAGACATGGATTATTTTAGAGAGAAGAGAGGTGAGACATGGCTTATTTTAGAGAGAAGAGAGATGAGACATGGCTTATCTTAGAGAAGAGAGGTGAGACATGGATTATTTTAGAGAGAAGAGGGGAGACATGGCTTATCTTAGAGAGAAGAGGGGAGACGAAACATGGATTATTTTAGAGAGAAGAGAGATGAGACATGGATTATTTTAGAGAAGAGAGGTGAGACATGGCTTATTTTAGAGAAGAGAAGTGAGACATGGCTTATTTTAGAGAGAAGAGAGGTGAGACATGGATTATTTTAGAGAAGAGAGGTGAGACATGGCTTATTTTAGAGAAGAGAGATGAGACATGGCTTATTTTAGAGAAGACAGGTGAGACATGGATTATTTTAGAGAGAAGAGAGATGAGACATTACTTATTTTAGAGAGAAGAGAGGTGAGACATGGCTTATTTTAGAGAAGAGAGATGAGACATGGCTTATTTTAGAAAAGAGAGGTGAGACATTACTTATTTTAGAGAAGAGAGGTGAGACATGGCTTATTTTAGAGAAGAGAGATGAGACATGGATTATTTTAGAGAAGAGAGGTGAGACATGGCTTATTTTAGAGAAGAGAGATGAGACATGGCTTATTTTAGAAAAGAGAGGTGAGACATGGCTTATTTTAGAGAGAAGAGAGGTGAGACATGGCTTATTTTAGAGAGAAGAGAGGTGAGACATGGATTATTTTAGAGAGAAGAAGAAATAAATAAATAAATAAAAGAGAGAAGAGGTGAGACATGGCTTATTTTAGAGAGAAAAGGTGATACATGGATTATCTTAGAGAAGAGAGTTGAGACATGGCTTATTTTAGAAAAGAGAGTTGATGGTTATTTTAGAGAAGAGAGGTAAGACATGGATTATTTTAGAGAGAAGAGAGGTGAGACATGGCTTATTTTAGAGAGAAGAGAGATGAGACATGGCTTATCTTAGAGAAGAGAGGTGAGACATGGATTATTTTAGAGAGAAGAGGGGAGACATGGCTTATTTTGGAGAGAAGAGAGATGAAACATGGATTATTTTAGAGAGAAGAGAGATGAGACATGGCTTATCTTAGAGAAGAGGGGAGACATGGCTTATTTTAGAGAGAAGAGGGGAGACATGGCTTATCTTAGAGAGAAGAGGGGAGACGAAACATGGATTATTTTAGAGAGAAGAGAGATGAGACATGGATTATTTTAGAGAAGAGAGGTGAGACATGGCTTATTTTAGAGAAGAGAAGTGAGACATGGCTTATTTTAGAGAGAAGAGAGGTGAGACATGGATTATTTTAGAGAAGAGAGGTGAGACATGGCTTATTTTAGAGAAGAGAGATGAGACATGGCTTATTTTAGAGAAGACAGGTGAGACATGGATTATTTTAGAGAGAAGAGAGATGAGACATTACTTATTTTAGAGAGAAGAGAGGTGAGACATGGCTTATTTTAGAGAAGAGAGATGAGACATGGATTATTTTAGAAAAGAGAGGTGAGACATTACTTATTTTAGAGAAGAGAGATGAGACATGGATTATTTTAGAAAAGAGAGGTGAGACATTACTTATTTTAGAGAAGAGAGGTGAGACATGGCTTATTTTAGAGAAGAGAGATGAGACATGGTTTATTTTTAGAGAATAGTTAAGACATGGCTTATTTTAGAGAGAAGAGGTGAAACATGGCTTGTTTTAGAGAAGACAGGTGAGACATGGATTATTTTAGAGAGAAGAGAGATGAGACATTACTTATTTTAGAGAGAAGAGAGGTGAGACATGGCTTATTTTAGAGAAGAGAGATGAGACACGGCTTATTTTAGAGAAGAGAGATGAGACATGGATTGTTTTAGAGTAGACAGGTGAGACATGGCTTATTTTAGAGAAGAGAGGTGAGGTGAGACATTACTTATTTTAGAGAGAAGACAGGTGAGACATGGCTTATTTTAGAGAAGAGAGATGAGACATGGCTTATTTTAGAAAAGAGAGGTGAGACATTACTTATTTTAGAGAAGAGAGGTGAGACATTACTTATTTTAGAGAAGAGAGGTGAGACATGGCTTATTTTAGAGAAGAGAGATGAGACATGGATTATTTTAGAGAAGACAGGTGAGACATGGCTTATTTTAGAGAAGAGAGGTGAGACATGGCTTATTTTAGAGAAGAGAGGTGAGACATGGATTATTTTATAGAGAAGATAGGTGATACATGGATTATTTTTAGAGAATAGTTAAGACATGGCTTATTTTAGAGAGAAGAGGTGAAACATGGCTTGTTTTAGAGAGAAGAGGTAAGACACAGCTTATTTTAGTGAAGAGGTAAGACATGGCTTATTTTAAGGAGAAGAGGTAAGACATGGCTTATTTTCAGAGAGAAGAGGTAAGACATGGCTTATTTTAGAGAGTAGAGGTAAGACATGGCTTATTTTCAGAGAGAAGAGGTAAGACATGGCTTATTTTAGAGAGAAGAGAAACAAGACATGGCTTTTCTTAGAGAGAAGAGATGAGATGGTTATTTTAGACCAGATTGAAATAGATGGAGATGGAGCGGGAGAAGGTAGATGGAGCGGGAGATGGAGAGAGAGAGAGGAAGCATTAGCTAAGACTTAGGCAATACAGAGAGAGTTCAAGGCAGGTAACAGGTTGAGGTTGATTTGGTTCTCTCTGGACCATGACCTTTTTTTGCAGGAAGAGAGCTGAATTGGGGGGGGTGAAAAGGTGAAAAAGTAGCGGTTGGCAGATAGGAGGCAAAGGATAAGGTTCAAAAGAGCGGTTTTATTCACAAAATGAGGAAAGGCTAGTGATGGTAGCAGTATTTAGGATCAATAATAATGTTGGCAATATATACAAAAATGACATACAAAACAAACAAACGCTTTACAGAAATATACTGGTTGTGAAACCAAAACCAAACCTTTCAATCAATCCAATCTGGCCTAGAATCAGGCTACATGCCCTGTAACATCACAGACAGCCTAAGCGCATGGACGCTTTCATAAACAAAGATTACCGAACATTGGCAAAGCCCGGTAGAAATACCTTGCTTGAGCTACTTCCCGCAAATTCCACGTTGCTGGGCAAAACCATTGGGTACACATAACCAGTGAACTGGTGGACATACAAGCTAAAGGATACAAACATCTCGCTCCCTCTTCCTCTGTTGTGGCACTGGGCCATTGGACCCGCCCTGGAACCTCATTGGATAATGCTGAGCCTTCTTCTTTCACTGTGCAACTCATCAATGTGCATCTTGCTAGCTGTCACTCAAATACCGAGGGGCTGAAGCTCATAGGCTAGAACTCAAATTGCTAGGGGGGTGGTGGCCCAAGTGGGCCAAGCTTGCAGTGCTCAGAATATCAGCACACAGCTTCCAGAAAACAGTTGCTTACAAACGAAGGATTTTATGGCTAATTGAGGTGAAACATAACTTCTGCTGAGAGATGATCCATGTATGAGCTACACATTGACACATCCAGCCCAAAGCGGGCGCTTAAAAAAGACTTAAGTAGTCGCCACAGTTCCAGAACTCGTCTTTAGCTCAAGTGAAGGGAGAGTGGGGCTTGGACTTCAGCGCAATCACGCCTGTCGCCATCACAGACCGGCATTGCAAAGTAAAACGATGTAATCCGTCTCCCACCCATGTATTTAGATAAGTGTGCAAAGCCATGGCAGGGTTTTAGGACAGATACACAGACAGATACACAGACAGATACACAGACATTCATCTGATGAGAACTGCCTGCTTTTCCAGCTTTGAGCAAAACTGCAAGGTGAATAACTACTGTAGATGCAAGGCGAAGAAAAGCAGTCCCCCCCAACCCTCATAGCACACAGGTAGTGAAGCGTAGACCACGCAGGTCAGAAGTCAAGCCAAACATCTCAGCTCGTTTCCTTCATATCCTTATTAGGATAACCTCTGGGGATGGCTGACTAACTACTGTGCTTTAAATGCACACACATACACACAGAGACAGACAGACAGATAGACGAACAAACTAACAAGCTGGCCTTCCCTAACGTTTTCCCCTCCACACTACAGAATAGAGTCTGTGGGTTTGATGCCTTCATGCACATTTCTGGACCCTTTCTGTAAATTGTAAACAGAGTGGTACGCCAGGCCAAGAGCTTCCAAAGTCAAACGGGGAATAATTTTGTGTGGTCTTTTCCTTCTATTTCTGGTTATTATACGGGGTACAAGAATTCCCCCAGTAGTTCTGACACCAGAGTAAAAGATGGGAGTTACTGTAAATACGTTTATTACAATAGATGGTCTTGAATAACAAATGATATTCATAATACACTTTAGAACGGACTTTTGTGAGGCAAAAAAAGGCAGGACAAAGAAAAGCAAGTAATAGAAATGTATATTCAAAACCAGCTCAACCACAGTAGTATTTTAGCAGTAATGTTATTTTATTGTCATACATACGAACAAAAATCATAACACTAAAATACAGATGTTACATGAGAGAAAATTAGTGTGGAATCTGGAAGCCATTTCAGACCACAAACCCACTACAAGAAACAGATAAAATCACAACAGACTTCTGACATGGGTCTACTTCCAGATCTCCCTCAGTGAAATCGGACAACCAGCCAAGTTACAGGGATTGGAGATCAATAAATCCCTATAATGGATCAAAAGCTTAGCGTATGTCCCAAATGGAACCCTATTCCCTATATAGTGCACTACTTTTGACCAAAGTCCTATGGGCCCTACATTAGGGAATAGGGTGACATTTCGGACATAGTCTTAATATCAGTGCCAAGCGATGGAGCTTGTAGCATAGGATATTCATGCTACTGTACAGCTAGATTAGATTAGGTCGATTTTTATTGACCTCCGAGACGGTCAGGAACAAACTGGCCCTGTCCCAGCTGACAACCCTGCTGGGCTGTACTGAGCCGATGGCCCAGTCTGCTACCCTGTAACCCTGCTGTGTGCGTGAAACACTTAGGGACATAGAGGGGATACAGGGTTATGTCCCATGACCATAGAGGGGTTGAGGGAACATAACGGGACACACTAAGCCCATCCCAAATGGAACCCTTTTCTCCTACAGTGCACTACTTTTGACCAGGGCTCATAAGGCTTTGGTCAAAGTAGTACACTTATAGGGATAGTGTGCCATTTGGGGTGCAGCCACTGTGCACTTCTGTCCCCCTGTGGCCATGGGACAATCTGTCACCCTCCCTCACCTCCCCTGGCCATAGGACACTCTGTCCCCCTGTATTGCCCCAGTGTGACCTGCCCCCCGAGGGTTAAACAGCTGGCCACATCAACGGAGCACAGCTCTGGTACATATGCTGAGAGAGCACACACACAGTCAGATGGACAAACACATGCAAACTGGTGCAACCACAGAATGATCCCTCCAACACTTCAACGTACATTTAATTGAACACAGAACACACTAACACTTCAATACACCAAAACACCGTAGGCCTACATCAACTTGAATTCATTTGACATCTCTTATTTCTCCACTCACTCCAGTGATTCACCCCAGTTGGACTTTAAATAGAACGTTCATCTCCATCTCTCCATCAGACAGCAGAACCATGGCGGAGTGTGACAGTGCTTTTAGTTTTTTTAATTCCACCACCACCTACAAGCAAGACCTCCATCGTAAAATAACCATTTATATTACAGTAAAGCATGACAGTGTCTGGGACGACAGGGGGTAGAGTTAACTCGAGGATAGTCTGCGGGAAATGGTCAACCCGAGGATCATTTGTCATGGATGGGTCCCAAATTGCACCCTATTCCCTATGGGCCCTGGTCAAAAATAGTGCACTATATAGGGATTACAGTGTCATTTGGGTCGCACACCATATAAAAGGTTCTGCAGAGGGATAAAAATAATAATAATCTTTAAGCAGCTCCAGCTCTCTAAAGCGAAAACTGTTCTCCCTGTGAGAAATGTAGTGTTCAGCTTGTTTCTGTGTTTCACCGCCAGACTAGCCAACTGTTTCATGTTCTCTTTCATCAGGTGACAAGTTCAAACACACCAAAAGTGTGAACATCTAAATGTTTTTCAATACCTTAATTGTTACTCTGAAGTATCGTGTGAAAATACGTGCTTAAAGCAGTCCATTAAGATAAGAGCTTTACCTTTCCTGAGCCCTAAAAAGCCATTGCAAAGCCACCCATTATTGTTATGAATCTAGTTATTAGTCTTAACAAATGACTCCAGTGACAAAGTGGGCTACCAAGAGTGATGTAGTCTCTTCAAGAGAAGAAAAACCTGAAATCTCTGATCCCGTGTTGACCCAGTGACCTGTTGTGTCACACTGTCTGCTACCTCATTCCTTCAGCCATTATTACCCCTACCCTCGTCTCGACAGGTGTCTCTTTATCTGATCCTAAGGAGGTTCATATTAGTCTGTACACTCTTACAACCCTCTTACAACACCTCGTCGCCCAGTCTCTTCACCTCATTAGCAGGCTCTTTGTGCTGGTAGGATCTGCTTTCAGTGTGGGACCACAAAAAGACTTCTGCATACAACTCTGAGGGGAGGGGGGGGGGGGGGGGGGGGGGGGCAGTATGCTGCCTGCCTGAGAAACAAAGAGCTGATTCACAACATAATGATGCCATCTCTTAACACACAGACTGAGGAGACGAAGGTGTCTGAGAGACCGACAGCGATCAAGAGCAACAGGTTCCCTGTTTAAGTTGTGTAGTAGAATTAATCAAGATAGCATTGGGCAGACATTATTATAGACAGGAAGGAACACCATCACAGACCCGAAATGAGTCTGACGTTGATTCTATTGCAGATAAGCTGTGTGAGTAACGATATAGATATTTCTCATTAACAAATGCATTAGCCGTCCGACAGGAATCTGGGGGATTTCTGAAGACGATATTTGAGTTCAGTAAGAACAGAAGGAGATATTAACCAAATCAGACCCTTGTGAATGTGACTTCCCAAGCCTCACGTAACGACACAGCACAGTGCAGTCAGAGATGGTCGATGAAAGTGTCCAGGGTCTATTATCACCTGGAACGCCAGGCACAAAATGGCTGCTGTGTCAGTTGAGTAGTGTTAAGAGGTGATAACAATGCATTGTGTCGCCTAGACAGAATTGCCAAACAGAGATAAGGTATTGATGACTTTATGTCCCAACAGGCCCAAACAGTCATTAATTGTGTATCCGTAAGCTTGCACAGACACGTTTGGGTCACATGGGAAATAATGATGATGACAGTGTACAGATGTGCTCTAGTTAAGCACATTCTATAGACATGATAAAATAGTGGCGCTCTACTCATGGAAGTTGAAGGATGTTCCTAATATGGGCAAACTCTTGCACTGTTACATTGAAGTGCATTGTAACACCAAAACTAGTGGCAACTGAGCTGCCACTAACTTGAAGGAGACGAAACCTTAACTTTGCTGGAGTATTGAAACACATCATCCCGAGATGTTTTGAAACATGACGCCATGTGTTGTAACACCACTTACTCATGTGTTGTGCAACACCTTGCCAAGTACTGGGAGCACTACCGGAAGAGGTTGAAAACACTAAGTTCTGCACTAAGTGCAGAATTAGATACCTTCTAGTTTCCTCTCTTTAAAGCTTTCAAATCCTGTCTTGTGCATAAGGTTGCAAAGGGTCGGAAACTTTCCAGACATTTTCCATGGGAAGTAAAGCCTGGGAATTTGGGGAATTTTGCTTAAATTCATCAAAAAGTTAGCTTATAATAGTGAACCTCTATTATGGGATACACATAAGGCAATTATAGGTCTTGTGGCATATTTTGGTTAAACTATCCCCAGGTCAATGGAATTGCAACCCTCTGCATGCACATGTGCAGTGCACTCTTCCATCACATGTACAGCTGATTCACAAGCTCTTGCACACTAATAAGATGCTATTGAGCCCACACTACTACACTGTCTGAGCCAAGGACTACATGCTTTCTGGTAAGTTTTGATTACAATACTGGGTGGGGTGAATATATTTTATACGACATACATAATTTTTTGTTAACTAGTAAATAGTAGCCTAAATCATTTCTAACTTGTTAACAATTCCTGCTAGTTAGTTTTTGCTACCGTGTGGGTTTTAGCTTGCTTGAGCCTGATAACTGAGGAGTGTTAATTCACCTGTTTCCATACGTTTCATTTTAAAATATGTATTTTACAAATGAGTTGTTTAATCTAACTGCTTAACTATTTATCTGTACATGGAATTGTATTTTTTAAATAAATAAAAAAATCTTTACAGGAAAAGGCCACGGGCACTATCTGAAGTATGGAGACATTTCACTGCAGTTAATGTAGAAGGAAAAGCTTTGTACATTTGCAAATACTGTGCCAAATCATATGTGAAGAATGCAACAAAGATGCAGAATCATCTGGCCAAGTGCATATAGTTCCCTCAGCGCTCACATCAGCAACCTCTGACAAAAGTCCCTCTACTTCCATTCCAGGTGAAAATGATGAATCAGACACCTTATCAATAGCAACAGCTCATGGTCCTTCTGGAATCAGAAGTTCTTTTGACTCAATGGAGGAACGTAGTCAGAGAAATGCTGATGAATGTCTTGCTTGAGCTGTGTATGCAACTGGTTCACCTCTGATGCTCACAGGCAATGTGTATCGGACGAGATTTCTAAATTATCTTCGCCCAGCATACAACCCTCCAACCAGACATGCTTTATCTACTCATTTGCTGGATACAGAGTTCAAGTGAAGGTCAAGCAAATCATTGAGAAAACAGACTGTATTGCAATCATCTCTAATGGGTGGTCGAATGTTCGTGGGTAAGGAATAATTAACTACATCATCAGTATTCTACAAGAGCACAGACACAAGGGACAACAGACGCACCGCTCTCTACATTGCAGATGAGCTGAAGGCAGTCAAGGTATTTGCACTGGTGACAGACAATGCTGCGAACATGAAGGCTGCTTGGTCTAAAGTGGAGGAGTCCTACCCTCACGTCACACCCATTGGCTGTGCTGCTCATGCACTGAATCTGCTCCTCAAGGACATCATGGCAATGAAAACAATGGATACATTGTTCTCTACAAGAGAGACAAATAAATGGTTAGGTATGTGAAGGGTCATCAAGTTATAGCAGCAATCTACCTCACCAAGCAAAGTGAGAAGAACAAGAGCACCACATTGAAGCTGCCCAGCAACACCCGTTGGGGTGGTGTTGTCATCATGTTTGACAGTCTCCTAGAGGGGAAGGAGTCTCTCCAAGAAATGGCCATATCACAGTCTGCCGATATGGACAGCCCCATCAAGAGGATCCTCCTGGATGATGTATTTTGGGAGAGTGGTAAGCAGCCTGAAACTCCTGAAACCTATAGCAGTAGCCATTGCACAGATTGAGGGAGACAATGCCATCCTGTCTGATGTTCAGACTCTGCTTGCAGATGTAAGAAAATAAATCCGTACTGCCCTGCCCACTTCACTGTTGCTCCAAGCAGAGGAAACTGCAGTTCTGAAATACATCAAAAAGCGTGAAGACTTCTGCCTGAAGCACATACGCGGCGCAGCGTACATGTTGGACTCCAAGTATGCTGGCAAGAGCATCCTGTCTGGTGCAGAGATCAACTAGGCCTATGGTGTCATCACTAAGCCTGAGAGGAAGACAAAGCTTTAGTTTCTAGACTATCATTTTACAGATTTATGTAGAAAACATTTTTGGGAAATGTGATGGATCATTGGGGATCATTAAATATTCCCTTTCTTTTGTTGTTCAGTGAATTCATCCCACATGAAGAGTGAACTCATTTAATTAAAGTTCAATTCGTAACTAAATAGTTTTTTTTTCTATTGGAAGGATTTAATCATTTGCAATTGTGTCTACTTATGATATGGTGAATATATCCAATGCCAAAAAAATCTACATTTAAATGGTATTAATATTAATGTGCATATATTTCCGCTAATTCCCATATATTCCCGTTAATTCCCATATATTCCTGTTAATTCCCACAGAAAGTGTCCACCTCTAAATATTCCCCAAAATGTGCAACCCTACTTGTGTAGAATTAGATCACGTCTTCTGGAGTATTTCAATTGGTTTATGTATCTGATCATTTGCCAGATTAACCCATTTTGGCAGGCACTGCTGAGCACAGTTCCCAATCCACCAGCAGTAACTGGAGGTTTTACAGCAAGCATTGCAGAATACTTGTTCATTTATTTAACCAGGTAAGTTGACTGAGAACACATTATCATTTACAGCAACACCATGGGGAATAGTTACAGGGGAGAGGAGGGGGGATGAATGATCCAATTGGAAGCTGGGGATGTTTAGGTGGCAATGATGATATGAGGGCCAGATTGGGAATTTAGCCAGGACACCAGGGTTAACACCCCTACTCTTACGATAAGTACAATGGGAACTTTAGTGACCACAGAGTCAGGACACCCATTTAACTTCCCATCTGAAAGACAGCACCCGACACAGGGCAATGTCCCCAATCACTGCCATGGGACATTGGGATATTTTTTTAGACAAGAGGAAAGAGTGCCTCCTACTGGCCCTCATAAGCCAGCAGTGGGGTGCAGGGTGGTATGCCTCTACCATTAAAAGTTAGAAATATGGGAATGGGTCATCTCATCATTGAACAGAATTTTGCATGATGGTTTTGATATACGTTCATCATGATCCATTACACCTCATGTCACAACAAGCTGCTTAATACTAATATTGAAAGTAGACTTTTCTTTCTTCAAACATTTATGTAAAATAATCATAAAGTCCCAAAAAATGGAATTACCCACACTCCTCTAAATACAGAGCCACATGGCAAGATCCCACTCGGCACAGATGTTAATTCAACTTCATTTAGTTCTGATGAAAACAATGTTGATTCAACCAGTGTGTGCCCAGTGGGATAGGAAGTGCAAGGAGATTAAAACCAGACTTCTAATTAGTTCAATCACTCAATTATCTCTATCTTAGGTTATCCTCATATTAAATATACTTACATTTTGGATTTATTCTTAAATGTTTTGGTAAAATAAAATGAACAAATCATTGAAATGATTTGCATTCATTTTTATTAAGCACATGTTGGTTGTTTTTTGAATCAATTCATCCAAGACATTTTTTTTACAGTGTGGCTGTGGTTGAGTGTGTGAAATTCCAATGAAATGTACCGTTTGACTGCCTGAGAAGTCAGGGGTTCAATTCCCGCTTCTGCCTGTCCCACTTTTACTCCTCTGTCTCCTCCTGTTTCTAATCTGTCAAAATAAAGCAATGAAAAAATGAAGGTGGAACTCTACAAAAAATATTCTCCATAGGCCCTCATCATCAATCATTACTTAGGCTATAAACCGTGTGCATTTCTTAACCATTTGATTGTATGAGAGACACAGTCTGCCCACATTTTTTGTAGATTTTTTTATGCTGCCTTTTACATGCACTGAATTTTTTTAATTTACCACTTTAGGTGTTTCAGAGTACTTGTATTCTGTTTTAAATACTTCCTATGTATCATAACAGTTCCATTGGGTTTACATTCAAACACCCTCCAAACAACAGCTCTCTACTTTTCATGGCTTCATCATGGTTTGAGTCTTTCTATTTTTACAGCGTGGCAATACCAAGACACTGCAGGCCAGGCAGAACAAACAAATTAGAACAAGTCCACTGTTTATTGAAAAGGTGTTAGAGTCAAGACCTTCACTATGTTCACTGTCTTAGACCCTTGTGGTAGCATAATTACAAGAGTATGTAATGTTTATGCACCAAATGGTTGTTTTATGAAATAGAGTAATGTTCTTAGGACTCTCTCTCTCCCTTTCTGAGTTAACTGAGAGGAGTCTTTTGAAGCTTGAGCTGGCAACTGTTAAAGAGATGGTTTCCACTCCAGCTTCCTGCAGTTAGTCTGCTAGAGAGAGCTTGATAGCACTCTAATAATGAAATATTTTTGTAATTTGAAAAGCTGAGGTTTAAATACAAGGTTAAATGATGAGTAGAGGGATCGAGCCATGAGATTGTAAAAAATATTAGCTGCGGTTGAAAGCGAGCAGGAAGTGGGACATTTGAAGTAGAGGTATGAGAAACAGTCTTTGACAGTTTCTGATTATTGTTGGTTGGTTTTGTAGTTTAGGTAACCCCAGTAAAATGAAGCAGGAAGGTAATGTCATATAAAACGATAATCTGTTTCCATTACGTGGAACAGTGTCCAGTAATTAAAGTAGATTGAAATAAGTATTGAACATTAAGCTGATGAGACATCAACTTTTTAAAGGTTCTACATTTGTTAAACAACAGGCTCAAATTTTTACCTTAATTAATGCAACAGGTTGCTATGTTTATATTACTGGATAGGGGTTCTGGGTTTGTTTATTTTAGACGTTGTCGATTCCACTTAATGAAACACAGTATTAGGGCTCCCGAGTGGCGCAAGGCGTCACTACAGTCCCTGGTTTGAATCCAGGCTGAATCACATCCGGCCGTGATTGGGAGTCCCATAGGGCGGCGCACAATTGGCCCAGCGTCGGCCGGGTTTGGCCGGGGTAGGCCGTCATTGTAAATAGGAATTTATTCTTACCTGACTTGCCTAGTTAAATAAAGACTAACAGGAACAATCTAAGGTGAAACAGCTATTACATATGTTGTTGGACATTGGTCTGGTAATGATACCAGGATAATTTGACATGGTTATGGAAAAGAGAGACCAGTCACATGATATGACATGGGGGTGAATTGTTAGACTCGCTGGTGAGATACATGTTGTCATCTCTAAGGGTAGCGCATGCTAAATTAAGCGTACATAAACGTTGGGGTACATTAAAACAAATGATTAATGATTTGAGAGAGTACAGTAGGCTTATTATTATCATGTTTTGTTTGTAGTTAAAACCTTTGGGGTTGCTGATTATGATATTAGTATAGTGAATGCTAAAGAAATTGACACTTTCTCTTCCAGGAGAATGGGGGTAGTCATTTTCTCTCTCTTTGAAATGTTTCCTGAGGCTATGGCCTTGGGAGAGTGGTTAGTGAAATTAGGCAATTTTATAGGTATTAAGGTATCCGGATTCTGTGGTAAAGAGGAGCTACCAAATTAAATAAGGCCTGGACATTTTTTTTGTTTTTGCCATATGGTTTACCACACACACACACACCGGCACGCACACACAACTTACTGGTTATGAATATAGGTCCGTGCCGTGGTATCTTAAAGAGGCACACACAAGTTTTTGTTTTCTGAGTTTTAATTGAACACGTGAATTATTTTGATAAAAAATGTACTGAAGAAAGTTACTGAAACATGGAATGCGAAATGTATGAAATGTTTGACTGTTTATAGATAATTGGTATAATAGAGTAAAGTAACACTTATTTGAAGGGTTTGAATGACCTCTGACCTGACTTTCTAGTGTGGTTTGATCACCCTCACTGGAAAGCCGAGAGATAGTTGGTTGATGATTTTAAAGGTCATCTTTAATACTGATTTGAAGGTCATTTGTAATGCTGATAATTACGGAGAAGTTCTATAATTCATAGGAGGACGAGAAGGATAGACCTGTCCAGTCTAATTTACTATGAAGTTATGGGTACAAATGTTTGTTATGGAGTTATTAAGAGTTGTAATTTGAATTTGATTTGCAGTGTTGTTTTTACAAATGACTCACATGGTGAGTTATGTGTCAAAATGGAGGAATTACCAGTTTGAGGTTTTTGGGTTGAGGTTTACACACCTTGAGTGATATATAGAAATGTATTCAACGTATTGTTGCATTTTTTGTTCTGTTATGTTTCGATACATCTCACCAGATTGGGTCTGCTGGATGATCGAGATTACTCCCTAAGGATTAGCAGTCTAATTTCCTGATCCTACGACTCTGCGATGAAGTTGACAGTGTGATGGGGAGTAGAGGTCGACCGATTAATCGACATGGTTGATGATATTACTAATTTATCTAGCTTGTCCTGCGTTTCATATAATCAAAGAGGTGCCTGTTAATTTATCATCGAATCCCAGCCTACTTCGCCAAACGGGTGATGATTTAACAAGCGCATTCGCAAAAAAAGCACTGTCATTGCACCAATGCAACAATTAAGATTAACTAACCATAAACATCAATGCCTTTCTTAAAAATCAAGACACAAGTATATATTTTTAAACCTGCATATTTAGTTCAAATAAATGTATGTTAGCAGGCAATATTAACTAGGGAAATTGTGTCAATTCTCTTGAGTTCTGTGCAAGCAGAGTCAGGGAATATGCAGCAGTTTGGGCCGCCTGGATTGTTCCGAACTGTGTGAAGACCATTTCTTCCAAACAAAGACCGTAATTAATTTGACCATATTAATGACCTAAGGCTCATATTTCTGTGTGTTTATTATATTATAATTAAGTCTATGATTTGATATTTGATAGAGCAGTCTGACTGAGCGGTGGTAGGCAGCAGCAGGCTCGTAAGCATTCATTCAAACAGCACTTTCCTGCATTTACCAGCAACTCTTCACAATGCTTGAAGCACAGTGCTGTTTATGACTTCAAGCCTATCAACTCCCAAGATTAGGATGGCAATAGTATAGTGCCTATAAGAACATCCAATAGTCAAAGGTATATGAAATACAAATGGTATAGAGAGAAATAGTCCTATAATTCTTATAATAACTACAACCTAAACCTTCTTAACTGGAAATATTGAAGACTCATATTAAAATGAACCACCAGCTTTCATATGTTCTCATGTTCTGAGCAAGGACCTTAAACGTTAGCTTTTTTACATGGCACATATTGCACTTTTACTTTCTTCTCCAACACTTTGTTTTTGCATTATTTAAACCAAATTGAAAATGTTTCATTATTTATTTGAGACTAAATTGATTTTATTTATGTATTATATTAAGTTAAAATAAAAGAGTTTATTCAGTATTGTTGTAATTGTCATTATTACAAATACTGTATATACATAAAAATCAGCCGATTAAGCTGTATCGTTTTTTTTTCGGTCCTCCAATAATCGGTATCGGGATGGGGAGTATAAACCAATTTGGAAAAATTGTTTCAAGAGAATGTGATGTTATTCTTTTTGACATTTGTTTTAGAAATTTGTATTAAGAATATTGGACCGAAGTAATAATTTGTCATATAGTGAATGCTTGTCTGGATTTCCTGAATCAGAGATGCACTGAACTGGAATGTTGTTCTGATCTGTCCTTTCTCGAGGTTATGATGGAGATGGTATCTATATACAGTACATGAAAGGGATAATTTGACCAAGTGGTGTGGACCTAAAAAAAAACTCTAACCGGCTGAAGAAATGGCGTTCACTACGGACCTGTCCTGCACCAATTCTATCAAGAAACCTGAGTCCAAGCCAGCAACTGGTGTAAAGCATTCAGTTGAAGCTATCGACTGCCTTTTCTCTCATGCCTTTTCTCTCAGGAGTGCAAAAGAAGTTCACATGGAATGAGCGTGAAGAGAGATTCATTCCAAAACCTTTCTCATATTGCTTGTATACTGGTTGGCAAATCGACAAGACATAGTAGGAGTTGTGGTGGGGTTCAGGTGAGACATTGAAATTGGGACATTGTCATGGATCATCCACTTTGAACTGTGAAGCTATCTGAAGAAGAAAAATGAAGAGATTCCAGAAGATTGAGTGCCAGAGAAGGGAGGAGGTTGGTCAACTGTGCACCTAATTGATTTAGACTTGTCTGAAATTATTATTTGGGGTATCAGGTTGATCGAGAAGGTTTACACACTGCTAAATTGATAGTAATTTAGGCTAAGAATGCATGGAGATACTGATCTGTAATTATAACCCTGATAAGAGAGTTAATTGGGTTAATTATAAGGTGAATATATTGTATGTTAATATAAATGTACATTCTGCCAGTGTTGATGTGTGTTAAGTTCAGAGTTTTAATTTTGAGTGATAGAACCAATGTGAATCACTGAGGAATGTTTTGAATTATGATTTGGGAACTGAATGATTTTTAAAACTGACTGATTGATTTGAGTAAGTTTTTAGTATGTTAAAAACTATATGAGTGGAGCAATTCATGTATTATGGATTGATTGTTTTGATTGTCGTTATTCTGATTGTGACATGGTTAAAGAGGTTGTGTGCTGAAAATGTTGACCAATGGCTATTATCAGCAAGCCTTGGTGAACGGAGAGGGTGATCTGATCCTGAGAGTGAAACTGATCCTAATCTATTTGACTTATATCCATTGCCAAATTCCAATTTTTGATGACAATGACAATACTTGGGGACTATAGTAGGTTTATGCTAATGGATTAGAGTCCATAGGCGATACCTTATACATAGTGGAATCATGATGCTTGTCCTGGGTCATGTTCATTAGGCACTAAATGGAATAAATGTATTTTTAAACCTTGTAATTCTGCTTTTAAGTTGAGAGAATTCTCAAAATGGGGGAATGTGGTAGCATAATTACAAGATGATGTTATGTTTATGCACCAAATGGTTGTTTTATGAAATAGAGTAAGGATCTTAGAACTCTCTCTCTTCCTTTCTGAGTTAACTGAGAGGAGTCTTTTGAAGCTTGAGCTGGCAACTGTTAAAGAGATGGTTTCCACTCCAGCTTCCTGCAGTTAGTCTGCTAGAGATAGCTTGAGCTGACAATGACTTGGTGATAAAACCTAAAAGCTGGCATTCCATAGACAAGATGTGGTGTGTGTGACCTGAGATAGAGATAGCCTGGAAGAGTTTAGAACAATGCCTCAATGACTCATCTCCTGGAATCTGGGAAACTAAGCCGGTTTGGAAGTTAAACAATATCCCGTGCAGATAACCAGGAGATGGACCAAGGTAGCTTATGGGAAGGTTGGAACCAGGCTGACTAAGCATTTTTAGGTCCTTTATGTTTTTTCATTAGCAGTTAAGTACTCTGCAACACACTTCAGAGTGTGGGGTCGACAGTTTCATCATTGCAATAATTAACCAATATTAAATAAAGATGATTGTTTGAAGAAATGACCAAGTCTCTTTCGGTACTGAATTTCCACGAAACTCTGCAAAGAGAGTTTGAGCTAGTTGATCACACTCCGAGTCACACAAACACACAGCAAGCCATTGGATGTGAACTAACCATGACAGGCAGCCATGACAGGCAGCAGTTCACCTTTCACCTCTCGTCTATGGGTCAGTATTCTGTCTCTATATTGTGACATTTATAGGTTTCTTGTGGCCTCCACAGAGGCCATGTGTGTTTGGGTGGTATAAAAGTCATGGTGTGACTGTGTGGCACTGTGATGACTCCCTTGTTACTTATAAAACACCACAGTTACCTCATCACTCTCTTTCTCTCTCCTATCTGGACAGGAAGGAAAATGTCAGATCTCAAGTTCTGGTGTCCCTTCATCTGTGTGACATTTTTGTTTAAAATAAATCTAATTGAATCCATGTAATAAAGTTAGCCACAGTGAAACACAGTGGAAATCCCTAATGAACATAATTTTCCTCAGGGAAAGGGTGGCGCTGGAGTTTATATGTGATTATCTTGGGATGTGGTAGGGCTTTTGAGGATTGTTAGGTTGGCCTGATATACCCAGTCATACTCTTGACACACTGGGTCTCAGTCTATTACGACCAGTCACAATAGATCCCTGCGTCCTATGCAGGAGAGATCCAGGAGAATTTGGGAGAGGAAATTGAAATTAGCCTAGCTCTAAATCAACTACTGAGCCCCTGAGAGTTGAGCTGAGAGAGAGGGAGAGGGAGAGATTTGGAAAAGGAGAGAGAGAGAGATTTGGAAAAGGGGCTTGAGTTGGAGTCAGTGAGGTCAGCCACAACTCTGAGGTTTTCTCTAAATATCCCCAGGCCTGCTTTATGTGCCAGCCCGGCTCTAGCTGAGACTGAGATGATCAGCATGGATTACCATCACACAGTCTGCTTTAGTCCCAAATGGCACCCTATTCCCTTTATAGTGCACTACTTTTTACCAGGGCCTATAGGGTGCCATTTGAGACAAAACCCCTGTGTTAATAGAGCCGAGCACATGACGTGCCACTCCAAATCCTACAGGCAATTTATATGGAGCCTCTCCAAACCCAAGGCCAACTGCACGGTGCCAAGATGGAGACTACTGCAGATTTACTAAAGTCATCAGTACTCAGAGAGACACAGACAACATCCTCCACATACACTTACAGACACAGGCTTGAACACACACACACACGCGCTCAGACAAGCACACATGCATATAAACACACACGCCTCTTTTTAATGTTTGGATCACCACTTTGTATGTAGAGGATTTGTATGTACAGTAATATCAAGTCCTGTTTCTTCACAACTACAACTCTGTTTAAGCCCCTACAACGCACAGAAGCTCATTGCATGCAGAGCTATAAGCATCTGGTCTCAGGCTGAAACACAGGGAGGGAGGATAATGGCCCAGCATGGGAAGAGGATGCTAGGACGAAGGAAGGCTCAATAGGACATTAACATCACATGAGGATCCCATTGAACAGATCCATAATGGTACATAATTAAAGTCAGTTAAAACATTACTGTTGAGTTGAGTGCAGTGGTAGTAGGGGCTTGGGTACACATAAAAACTTCACAAAATACAGCTTAGAGAACTCCGCTTGAGGTTGTGTGTGTGAGTGTAAGAAGTAGCCGTGTACCCAGTGTGAAGGAATGTGAGAAGAGAGTCCAGCTGTGACAGACCATAAATTACCTTCCTAAACTAGCAGCAAGCCAGGCACGCCCGGGCACCCTAAACATTCCCCTGGGACCCGTGTGTGTGTGTGTGTGTGTGTGTGTGTGTGTGTGTGTGTGTGTGTGTGTGTGTGTGTGTGTGTGTGTGTGTGTGTGTGTGTGTGTGTGTGTGTTTTCATGGGTGCGGTCATATTTATCCTGATGTGATTATGTAATAAATTTCTCCATCAAACTGCCATCCTTATCTCATTCGTTCAGCGATCAAGAGACATTACACTCTCTAACTATACTAAGATAGCATCCTAAGGCTACTTATGTTCACACGGTGAATGGTCATAAACAGTCTGTGGCAAAAGCTAGCCATAGATAGCATCCTGAGGCTGTGTTCATATACAGTCTGTGACAGCAGCAGTTAGCCATAGATAGCATCCTGAGGCTGGGTTCATATACAGTCTGTGACAGCAGCAGTTAGCCATAGATAGCATCCTGAGGCTGTGTTCACATACAGTCTGTGGCAGCAGCAGGTAGCCATTGCTAACATCTTGAGACTATGTGTAGAGCTCTACACACACACTTCACACAGACTTCCTGTGTAGAGTAGCTAGTAAAACTACTCAGAGGGCTCATGATGAAGGCAGGATAGCATGACTTAGCCATGAGATGATAACATGTCAAAAAGCATTACCTTCTCTTTACTGTAAGATAATAGATACTTTTTTTAAACAAGCCTATGCAT
Source organism: Salvelinus fontinalis (assembly GCF_029448725.1). Taxonomy (NCBI): domain Eukaryota; kingdom Metazoa; phylum Chordata; class Actinopteri; order Salmoniformes; family Salmonidae; genus Salvelinus; species Salvelinus fontinalis. The sequence goes on from NC_074689.1 coordinate 13,275,811, forward strand.
ATACACACACTAGACTATAGAGCCTTGAATGAGTGGTAAGCCTATAGGAGAGTTGGGGTGTCATATTACAAACTGAAACCTTTAGCCTCCACATCCAAGCTGTTCCAAACCCCTCAACTGAGGCGCCAGTCTTCTCCTCAACCTTGGAATAGTAATAGAGACAGGCCTGGATACTCTGAGAAGTATCCAGCTGTAGATTATGCGTGCTGACGCTGCGAACCTCGAAGCGCTTGCGTCTCAGATGGTATTTTTACATCTCAAATGGTACTTGCACGCGCAACCTGTAGACATTTGTTGGTCTCGTGTATCAGTAGCTTTAACTGATACAGGCTCCTATGGAACAGGAGTCTCTCTGTTGTCCACAATGAAGACTAACCCTTAACGTAAACAATGAAGAATATGTCTAGGAGACTAACATTTGTCATTCCAGTGAAGTAGAGGTTTGACAGCTTTGGGTTGTATCACTGTAGGCCAATTATTATTAGATCAGCCTCTAATGTCACCAGCTGCTTTCCATATTCAAATCAAAACAGTTGATACACAGAATAAAAGGTAACATACTGTATAGAAACATAAGCCACACTATCTGGTGATCACAAGAGTTGAATATGTCAGCCTATATGATAGGACAATGTAACATATCAAATAGGAGGCTAAGTAGGCTAATTGACTAGCATGCTAATTTGCAAATCAGAGGTAGTTACGTATTAGCCCTTCAAGCCAGTTCAGAAACGTTGATATAAAACTGGTTGAGCACCATAATCAAACAAAGCACTACTACTACTACTACTACTACTACTACTACTACTTAGTCAGCACAATTTACACGCTTGTTTATTATTTCATAAGCATGTGAAGTTATGCTTGCCAGATGGCAGCATTAAATCAGCCAAAAGCAACATCACGTTTAGAGTGCATCACGAAACGTTTTAGAACAGCCCACGATGCACATGGAGGGTATGACACATAGCTCAGGGGACTGCGAATTGATGTGCACGAACACCCACCCAAATTGGTCAGGTTAAAGGCTAAGTCAAACAAAGTAATATACTTACAGCTAACATTTCTCATGAAACCGTGAAATAATTCTGAGCTACACAAGTTTCAGCATACATCATTAGTCTATGTTCAGTAATGTGGGCGTTTGTGGAGGCTGTTGGGAGGCGCTATAGGAGGACGGGCTCATTATAATGGCTGGAATGGAATTAATGGAACGGAGTCAAACACGGGGTTTACATATACTTGATGTGTTTGATACCGGTCCATTTATACCATTCCAGCCATTACAATGAGCCCGTCCTCCTGATGCTTCTAGAAATGTGTATAGAAGTGAGGCTACAACTGAGACTGCCTGCCATGTTGACCGTATACAGTGAGTCCAGGCTAAGTGCTAGTATATAGAGTATACATGGAGTCCTCTCCCAGTGAGGACCGTTCACACTGTCTGGTTAAGGGGGAAGCTGACCTTAACCCTGTAGCAGCATTCTCGGCCAAAAGAAGCTTTAACTGGAGGAAGACACTGCCCAGTGTGAGTCACAGAGGACGGAGCTTAAGTGGTCCCATGAGAGGGCTGTGTGAGCGTGTGTATATGTGTTAACGCTGCTGAGCGATTAGTGCTTTTTGAGGTCAGTTTGGTTCCAGTTCAATTATCATAAAATAATCAAGGTCTTCAATTTCGGGTTTTAATAAATAAAAAAAAAACATTATGTATACAATGCATTATGTGGGTTGAATGATGTGACAACAGAGAATAAAACAATGAATAAAAGTCTCATGATGGTTGTGACTGCCCATTACTTTAATCACTTACTAACCATCATTTATTCACATTGAAATATGTGATTAAAAATAAGGTAGTTGTTGTGTATAGTACATGTGTTTTATTTGATGACTTTATTATTTCATTCCAAGTCATCATCTCATCTCTATAGAGCTGCCGCCTATGCTGTCTGACAAAAATCACTATTTGAGTAGTTCTTCAAAGTAAATAAGGCATACTTTTATGACTGCTGAATACCAACTAGCAAATCACTCAGATAATGTATTTTCAGATAGAAATACCTCAAAGCAACTGCTCTCTATCCCTCTCTGTGTCTGCACACACCCCATTGACCAGACAAGTAGGAGTGCAATGGAATATGGTCATTGTGTTTAATTACCACGTTTTCTGTGCTGTACAACGTAGAATATTGGCCTGTTCAAAATGACAACTCCTTACTACATTGCACAGTCCGGGCTTGATCTGATTTATCTATATAGAAAATATAGAAAAAAAACAACTAAAAGGAATTCAAATAATTGAACCGACGTTGGGTCAATTAGTTTCTTAAAAAAACTAAAAATAACCAAAAGTGTGTGTGTGTGTAAATGGGAGAGAGAGAGACACTATCCCTCCAGAGTCTCAGGAGTATAACTGTGTGAGGCAGGGGTGTGGCATCCTTATTTCCTCACATATTCAGAGTGCTTCATTTGCACCGCAAGCTCACAAAAAGACAGACACACACACAGTACTTTCCTCCCTCCAACCCTCATTGTTCTCATGACATCATTTGTTGACACAGTAAATTTAGCTCATTTTCACATAGGCTGAATCTTTATAAGTCCAGGAGCAACAAGCCTTGTAGCCATGGTTAGAAGTACTCTGAGAAAAAGAGTTTACGTGAGTTGCAGCTTATCATTTTTCTAAAACTGCAGGGTTTTTCTTGACAGGTTAACCAAGTAAGTCCATTGAAACCACTACAGCTACAGACGTATGAATAAAACAAATGACTCACTTCAACTCACAGGCATGCACGATATGTTTCATACTGTTAAAAGAAATGGGACTCCCGAGTGGCGCAGCGGTCTAAGGCACTGCACCGCTGTGCTAGAGGCGTCACTTCAGACCCGGGTGCGATCCCGGGTTGTATCACAATCGGCCGTGATTGGGAGTCCCTTAGGGCGGCGCACAATTGGCCCAGCGTCGTCCGGGTTAGGGGAGGGTTTGGCCGGGGGGGCTTTACTTGGCTCCTCGCGCTCTAGCGACTCCTTGTGGTGAGCCGGGCGCCTACAGGCTGACCTCGGTAGTCAGGTGAACAGTGTTAACTCCGACACATTGGTGCTGCTGGCTTCTGGGTTAAGTGGGCAGGTGTTAAGAAGCGCAGTTTGGCGGGTCACGCTTCGGAGGACGCTTGACTTGACCTTCGCCTCCCGAGCCCGTTGGGGAGTTGCAGCGATGAGACAAGATCAAAATTGGGGAGAGAAAAAAAATAAATGGTGCCAAATAGAACAAAAAAGGGTTCAATGACTAGCATCACAGGATGACATTAAAAACAGTATATATAGAACGACAAAACACCTTTGTTTTTAGCAGCATATCTTACCCAGGGCTTAAAATATGAACCATGTTTCAACCAGGAAGGAGAGTGAATTCAATTACAGTATTGTTTATCAAATAAACCATGCATATGGCCATACATATCAATGACCTTTAAATGCCTTAGGTCCTACTGAAGATGCTGGAGCCAACATACAGTTACAGTATCAGTCTACCAGGTATTAATGTTATCATACATGAGTATAGACCACTGTCCTTCGCCTGTCCTATAAGAAACCAACCACATCACATGCACAGACTAGCTCAAGAAGAGAGTCTATTTGTAGACCGTCACATCAGGCATAAAAGCTTTGTTCTCCTAATGTTATTTGCCTCCAATTTGACATGTAGAGAGAACGTCAGTTCACTAAGAGCTTGGATGTATCTTTGTTACGGTACAAATTGCACACCGTAGATGTGGAGGCATCAAATCCAAAGGGGTATTTTGAATTTCAAAGTAGCATTGCTTGGAATATAAAACATGTCTAAGCTGAGACACTGTAGCTACATGTTTACCACATCATCTGCAGACCATCGTGTCCTCCGAATACCCTGAATCCACATAATCTGTGTTAGAACAAATAAAGCCATTCCAACAGACACACACAGATAGAGAGACCAGGAGAAAGAGGCCTGTTCCTAAGGTGGCTGCCAAGAGAGCACCGGGCACCCGGCCAGTTATCACAAGCCCCAACTTCTGACCGACTGACAAAGAGAGACAGAGAAAGAGAGAGAGAGAAATAAAGAAAGAGAGAGGCCTAAGAGAGAGAAAAGTAACAGTAAAGCAGTAGAATCATAACACAAGATATTTATGCACACAAAGGAGAATAGAAGTCAGTCTGAAAAGAGGAGGATGAACGTGAAAAAGCTTTAATACTTGGAGCGTTTGTTTCTGTTCCCTGATTGGGACGGAAGCCCAGTATTTTGTGAGGTGTGTTTATGCCTCGGCAGCTTCAGAACAAGCTCTCTGCTGTTATAATATGCTTTACCTGTTCATAATAACCGAATGCTCAGACAAGCAGTGGCATGGTAGGATGGGAAAGAAAAACACAATGTACTGAGTATCTCATGTTAAGCCCATCGTCTTTCTCATTATTGTTTTGCATGAAATAATGGCTCTCTGTTAAGACAAGACCCATCTGCAAAATATGGAACTAGCAGAGGGACAGGCAGGCTATGACATCATACCAACAAAATAAACTACCTTCATGGGTAAAACCGTGCTGAGCCTTCAGCGTGGGTGTGTGGGTGTTTCATGTGAATTCACCCAGATACAGGGCCCACTTTAATACTGCCGATCCCGTTGCTTTTATAACCAAAGCAAGCCAGACCAAGCTCCTTGTAACATGAGAACTCACCTACATCACGCTTGTCTAACTCAGGTCGCCCACAACTCAAAGCTTAGAAAGAAGTGCATGCAGTCAACTTAAGCCTAGTCACTGCATGATGCAGTACAAACTTATAGTGGATAGCAATATCTACTACAAGATAATAGATACTGGTACACAAAACACAAAGCCAGCTTCTCAAATGACACCTTATTCCTTACTTAGTTCACTAATTCTGACCAGGACCCATAGGGCTCTGGTCAAAAGTAGTGCACTACATAAGGAATAGGGTGCCACATGGGACACGCACATAATATACAGCAGGAATGCATGAATGGCTTTTAAAATGAGTGCTTTGAATTTTGATGAGAAAAGCTCAATAACAGAGATTGTTGGCATGTGTTTGGTGTAATATTATCCCTGTGCTTTATCTCCCGGCGGACTCATAAAGCAGACTGTGTCATACTTCAGGAAGTGCTCAATGACCCCTGGACAGGAAGCACACGTCTCATACAGGAAATACACTTCAAAAGGGGAACCAAGCAGAAGAGTGTGTGAAGGGTTCAGAGGGGTCAGTGAAGTGAGAGAGAGAGAGAGCGAGAGAGAGAGCGAGAGAGAGAGCGAGAGAGAGAGAGACAGAGAGAGACAGAGAGAGAGAGAGAGACAGAGAGAGACAGAGAGAGACAGAGAGAGAGACAGAGAGAGAGAGGTAGAGAGAGAGGTAGAGAGAGAGAGAGAGAGAGAGAGAGAGAGAGAGAGAGAGAGAGAGAGAGAGAGAGAGAGAGAGAGAGAGAGAGAGAGACAGAGAGAGAGAGAGAGAGAGAGAGCGAGAGAGAGAGAGAGAGAGAGAGAGAGAGAGAGAGAGAGAGAGAGAGAGAGAGAGAGAGAGAGAGAGACATTACAATAAAACAAAGAAAATAACATGTGCAAAGAACATGTGAAAAACATGGGGCTTTGAACAAATCACTTGAAAAATGTTACACAGTATAAAATGTTTTAAAATGTTAAACAAGATAATTAAGGAGAGAGATTATATATATATATATATATATATATTATTTAACTAGGTAAGTCAATTAAGAACAAATTCTTATTTACAATGATGGCCTACCCCGGCCTCCCCTAACCCGGACAACGCTGGACCAATTGTGCGCCGCCCAATGGGACTGCCGATCACGTCCGGTTGTGATACATCCGGCGAACGAACCAGGGTCTGCAGTGACACCTCTAGAACTGAGATGCAGTGCCTTAGACCGCTGCGTCACTCGGGAGCCTCAATATGTTAACACTACCTTTTCACATGTGAGGAGAATAATACTATTTCACCACCACGTGAAATTGGAATTACACATGTGAAAGTTAGATTTTCCCTTGTGAATGTTTCTTACATGTAAACCTGCTAATTATATTTTCACATGTGGAGTTCTTACATGTGAAAATGCAGTTTTTTACATGTTACCTTGCAATTCCACATGTGAACATGAGATTTTCACATGATAAAGTTTTTCACACGTGAAACCGCAAATTTCACATGTGCATGTGCAATTCACATGAGGTGAAAACACATTTTTCTTCTCACATGTGAAAAGGTGGTGTTAACATGTGAATTCTACATTTAATACATGTGAAAATATGATGTCACGTGAAATTTAAGTTCATGTGAAACTACACATTTTTGTAAGAGGAGAGAGAGAAGGAGACATTTACTGAGCCACATTTAATCCTATGGAGTACGTGAGTATTGTTTCTCTGGGTTTCCAACCTCTATTTGTGAGCTCTGGTGTTAAGAGCAAACTTGGAACTGCCACAGTGCTTTGCTGGAGTTCGATAAGGTTGGTGACAGATGCTTGGCAACATGACTTGTCATCATGGCCAACAGACATACAGAGAGTGAGGGAAGACTGAATCACATTTAACATGCCATACAGGGTTAGAGAAAGCTTGAGTCTCTGAGCTCAGAAGAGACAGTCGAAGAGATGTGACTGGAACATGCTCCCAAGCAGAGTTCAACTGTCTGCACCATTTCATTCGAAACCTGCTTATTATGCCCACAGAAAAACCTGCCTTTTCTGTCTGTTTGACTGTCTGCCTGTCCATCCGTCCATCCATCTTTCGGTAGTTAAGATGTTTTTGCCAAACAAGCTCTATTTTGGTGGCTTCTGGTACATTTTAATGCCTTAATTCCATGTGAAATACACATCTGAAATTGATTGGGCAAATGTGTTGTGGTATTGTGTTCACAATTTAAATGACTGAAAATGTGTGAATTCAGAGTATCGTCAGTTTTTGGGGATATGGTCTAGGTCTAGGCCTATGACCATTTTTTTAAAGTAAGAGAACATTAAACTTCTTTTCAACATTTAACCTGTCTTCTCTAGAGATTAAAGTATTTCACTGCAAGATATGAATTTCCTCTTCAAATTAAAACAATTAAGTAAATAGCACAAATTACATTTAAAATCAAACAAATTTTGTGAAGGGCATTTTTTCAAATGGAAAAACAGAGCAGATGCTCCATTATGTTCTGGGTCCATACATGTTAAGAGAAGAGATAGAACATCCTCAGGTAAATTAGTGAAAGAATTTCAACAAGTGTTTGCAACTCTTTGTGAATTGCAGCATGTCATTTATATTTTAAAATATATTAATTTAACACCCTAAGGTTGCTGTCCGCGCCCCCGTGGAAATTCAATTAGCATAATAAATCCCCATACAAATGTCAGTTTAAGCTAGAGATATCGCATTGGATGTGTCTCAATCAACTGCATCTGCCTATGTCGCAATTCCGCATAGGCGGTGAAAGGTGACAGAGCAGTGTTGGTCGGAGCATGAGACATCCCAGAAAAATCGGTCTTCTCATCATTTTGACCGTTGTGACCTCCACAAGTGTCAAGAGACTCGTTTGAAGTTGGTACAGCCGATCTGCCAACTTCTGTCTGTAAAGGACTGAAAATGTGTGAATTCAGAGTATCGTCAGCCTCCAGTATTTATGCTACAGTAGTTTGTGTCAGGGGGCTAGGGTCAGTCTGTTATATCTGGAGTATTTCTCCTGTCTTATCCGGTATCCTGTGTGAATTTAAGTATGCTCTCTCTAATTCTATCTCTCTTTCTCTCTTTCTCTCTTTCTTTCTTTCTTTCTTCCTCTCTCTCTCTCTCTCGGAGGACCTGAGCCCTAGGACCATGCCTCAGGACTACCTGGCATGATGACTCCTTGCTGTCCCCAGTCCACCTGGCCGTGCTGCTGCTCCAGTTTCAACTGTTCTGCCTGCGGCTATGGAACCCTGACCTGCTCACCGGACGTGCTACCTGTCCCAGACCTGCTGTTTTCAACTCTCTAGAGACAGCAGGAGCGGTAGAGATACTCTCAATGATCGGCTATGAAAAACCAACTGACATGTACTCCTGAGGTGCTGACTTGTTGCACCCTCGACAACTACTGTGATCATTATTATTTGATCATGCTGGTCATTTATGAACATTTGAACATCTTGGCCATGTTCTGTTATAATCTCCACCCGACACAGCCAGAAGAGGACTGGCCACCCCTCATAGCCTGGTTCCTCTCTAGGTTTCTTCTTAGGTTTTGGCCTTTCTAGGGAGTTTTTCCTAGCCACAATGCTTCTACATCTGCATTGCTTGCTGTTTGGGGTTTTAGGCTTGGTTTCTGTACAGCACTTTGAGATATCAGCTGATGTAAGAAGGGCTATATAAATACATTTGAAGTGTCCAAACTGTTTGGGCTACACACTATGACCCTTCGGTGCAAAGATGAGACTCTCACGAACACGTACATGTCGTTTGTTTTGCTCTAGACCGTTTTGCTCACAAGACTTGTCTGAAGGTCCCACGGTACCAGTCAAAAAGTCCAAAATTTGGACAGACCTACTCAATCAAGGGGTTTTCTTTATTTTTACTATTTTCTACATTGTAAAATAATAGTGAAGACATCAAAACTATTTAATAACACATATGGAATCATGTAGTAACCAATAAAAGAGTTCAAACAAATCCAAATATATTTTGATTTGTTTTCAATTTTTGATTCTTCAAAGTAGCCACCCTTTGCCTTGATGAAAGCTTTGCACACTCTTGGCATTCTCTCAACCAGCTTCATGAGGTAGTCACATGGAATACATTTCAATTAAAAGGTATTCCTTGTTAAAAGCTAATTTGTGGAATTTATTTCCTTCTTAATCTGTTTAAGCGAATCAGTTGTGTTGTGACAAGGTTGGGGTTGTATATAGAAGATAGCCCTATTTGGTAAAAGACCAAGTCCATATTATGTCAAGAACAGCTCAAATAAGCAAAGAGAAATGACAGTCCATCATTACTTAAAGACATGAAGGTCAGTCAATCCAGACAATTTCAAGAACTTTGAAAGTTTCTTCAAGTGCTGTCGCAAAAACCATACTTTTACAACCTTTGTTTTGAGAAAAAATGTCAGTTTTGATTTGATAGACTACATGTCCTCTATTTATTGATTTAGCATTTTAAAGATTTTATATATTTCTCTCAAGTTAAAACTGGATTTTTTTCCTCAAAACAAAGGTTGTGAAGTATGCTCGATATTTATTGAATAAATCACACAGAGTTTGATGATTCTGTGACAAACGGTGAATGAGTTATTGATTTATACCGCTTTTAATGGCATCTTATAGATTTTATGTATTTCTATCAAATCAAAACTGGAGATTGTATTCAAAACAAAGGTTGTAAAAGTATGCTAGACATTTATAGAATAAACCATATCTATTTTTATGTTTCTGTGACAATCATTTAATTAGTTATAGATTTTTACCATTTTAAATGGCTTTTGGCGAATGTCTGTTGAATGTCCGAATGTGTGAATATAAAACCAACTTTACCTTGGTGGACATATGTCCTGAATCGATACCATGGAGATATAAGTACGTTGTATGAGTTATGAACGGCAAGGATTAATTCAGTCAGCTCAACACCTTTTATAAATTCGTGTGAAATCGGCTGTATAGCCGACAGTCGGTGCTAGTGAAAAACACTGAAACGGAAATTACAGGGATCATTTTAGGAAAATATACTCCTTAAACTTAATAAGGAGAAAGTCAAAGATACACAAGAGAGTCAAAGGCAGAGACGAGAGAATAGACAGCTTAAGAGATCCGTTAGCTATGGCTGCAACCGGGAGATACATTCAATGCCTATTTAATTATCATAAATACATGAAATCAAACCAAAGATTTCCATGCAAACAAAAAATGACTTTGGACAGACGCCAACAAAAAAAACAAGAATACCCACTAGGCAAACACTGGTTGAATCAATGTGGTTTCCAAGTAATTTCAATGAAACGAAGTTGAACCAACGTGGAACAGACATTGAATTGATGTCTGTGCCCAGTGGGTAGTCACTGTCACAACAGATTGACTGTTTATGCAAAGACACAAAGAATGTTTTCAAATGGGTAGTTGTGTGAAAGGCCAGAGGAGATATGGATAGAGAGAACAAAAAAATAGAGTGAAAAAGAGAAAGAACGAGGCAGGGCGTGTACAAGGTTCAATCTGATGAGCTCCGTGTTGAGTTAGGGACCCAATTACAGCTGTGACAGGAGAAAATTGTGTTACTTAAGAAACGCACGCACACACACACACACACACACACACACACACACACACACACACACACACACACACACATCACCTATAAGTCATTTGTAAAGCTGTTGATCCTTGACACAAGGTTCAGTGATAAAACACACATACCACTCTCAACACACATACCTCTCTCTGACCATGGTACCAGCCTTCACACTACTGCCTATTCAATTCCGTTCATTCTGTTTTTGTCTCTCACCAATTCTTTCTCCAATGAGTACATCCCTCCTTCCTTGCAGTGTGCTTCAGGTTCGGGTTGGCTAGTGACCACTCTGCAGAGCTGCCTCCAGAACAAGATTCATGATGAAAAACACTAACCTGCTCCACCCCCCCCCCCCCCCCCCCCCCCCCCCCCCCATCCCCTGGGAAACGTGAGAATCCCAAAATCACAAAGTCTGCCATCCAAATGGCACCATTTGCCCTACAAAGTGTACTACTTTTGACTAGGGCACATAGGGCTCTAGTCCAAAGTAATGCACTATATAGGGAATCGGGTGCCATTTGGGACGTAAACTGTCACATTTTCTCACTAAACCCTTCTTCCTCAAGAGAAATCCACAGCCAGCCCAGGCAATGCCAGCCAGGCCCAGACAAAAAAGAGCTGCTAGTATCTGTCTTGACGCTGTCTAGCCACTGCCCCCTTAACTGTGGCTGCTACCCCCATTAAAGTCAGAGGATGATGGAAGACAGCCACCATCAATCTCCCTTTAGGACCACCAGTGTGTAATGGATGTGAGGAAGAACAGACAGCTAGGGGTGAGAGTCATCTTCTTGATGGTCATTGTTGTGATTTTTGGCTGCACCTTGAGTCGACTCATGTTGGGTGAAGCGCCATTGATGCACTCCCCTAAAGGCAGGGACCAGGGAGAAGGAGAGAGGAAGGGAGAGAATGAAGGAGTATGAGAAGGAGAGGAAGAGAGGGAGTGGGAGAGGGAGAGAAGGAGAGCCACATTGCCTCAAGCCCCCAGCAGCTCAGCAGCCCTGGGCTACCCATCCCCACAACACTAGTTAGCATTTAGCACCACTACACTGGGGCCGGGGCCGGGGCACCGAGCCATCATCTCAATATGGCTAGATAAAGAGGTGCCCAGGGCCCACACAGGCTACAGACAACAGCCCCTGCCCCTGGGTCCAGTACAGGGCCTCTCCTGGGGCTGGCTCTAGTACAATTGATCCAGCCTGGCAGTGGCCAGCCGGGTTGTGTGAATGTGTTGGTGGTGTTGGGTGAGATAGGGTGTTAAGACCAGGTTGTTGAGAGAAGAGGAGGCTGGCTAGGTGGCAGTGAAAGGAAACCACCCACGGAGATTGTATAGTTCACCTCACCGCCATGTAAAACCCTGTGTGCTGAAAGCTGACTTATCTGTCAATTACAAGACCTGAATTTACACAAATATATAACGTTTTCTTTGGCATGATGTAGCCTAGATTATGTTTCAGCAGTGCTTGCTGTAAAAGGCAGAGCATTTCATCGACTTAGACATCCAGACTTTCTTCAATAGAGGTATTCAGGTTTGGCGCTGCTGCTCTAAGGACAGCTGCAGTTTGTGAACTGCTTGTAACCGGTTCCTGAAACCCTTTAACATCTGAGGGTGGCTGAGACATTCCGTCTAAAGAGGAGGGTGAGTTGAGTAACATCTGGGATTGACAGATTTTGGATTAGAAGGTTACAACATGAAACTGGCTGAACCAGTGTTTCGAAGGTTTAATTCAGGGATGGGTAACCTTGATGGGGGTGGGGCCACAAAAAAACTGAACTCATCATGAGGGGCCGCAGTTGCTCGCAGGTCTGTGTAGCCACATCCATCTAATTTCATCCAATTCTACTCATTTTGCCATGGGGTATAGAGAATATGTTGCGGTTTTAAAAGCGAGTTTGCTGCAATTCCACTCATTTTGCCATGGGGTATAGAGAATATGTTGCGGTTTTAAAAGCGAGTTTGCTGCAATTCTACACATTTTGCTAAGGGTGGAGAGAAGAATTCGCAATTGTATTACTAATTTCATGCAATTCTACACATTTTGCCATAGGGTGTAGAGAAATGTTTGCAGTTTTTAATATGATATCTGAGTGAGACTAACTAACGAAAACTAATGTGGGCCCCCTGGCCGGTAATTCAACCATGGTAGTTTAGATAGCTGGCCGCTAAACTAATTTAGCAATCTAAAAGCTTTTAGCTGACATGAGTTAATTGACTGACTATCAGTGACTGACATAACAGAAAAAAATCTCAAAATTGCACCTTGTGTCTTCAACTATTCTAACTCGCAACAGGGGGAATTGATCAAGGGCCTTCAAAGGGCGGGCCGCATGGCCGCCAGTTGCTATCCCTGGTTTAGACTGAGTAGTCCAATTATTGTAGAATAACAAACTGTGTAACCATTATAAACACTCCATATTATGTCTCAGCTCCTTGCAGGAGAATAATATCTTGTTCAATAGGGCTGGGAACTGCCAGGGACCTCATGATACAAAATTATCACAATATTTAGGTGCCGATACGATATGTATTGCGATTCTGACAATTCCATTCGTATTGTGATTCGATACTGTGATTTTATTGTGATTTGATCTCCAAAGATTTTGCTCACCATATGTCTGCTCCAGAAGGACAAGAGAGAGTCATGAGAAAACGAGTTAGGATCAGTCAAGCAAATAAAAGAGTTGAAAACAAATTGGCTCCCTATTTAAGAAGATGGAGAACAAGTTATGAAAGAAAAATACCGGAGTTTGTGCAGGTACAGCCAACTAGCACAAAAATAATAGTGATATTGACCAAACCATATGATATATCATCAAAAAGAATATCCCCATATTAGAGGTTGACTGATTAATCGGAATGGCCGATAAATTAGGGCCGATTTCAAGTTTTCATGACAATCGGAAATCGGTATTTTTGGACACCGATTTAGCCTGTATTTAACTAGGCAAGTCAGTTAAGAACACATTCTTATTTTCAATGACGGCCTAGGAACGGTGGGTTAACTGCCTTGTTCAGGGGCAGAACGACAGATTTTTACCTTGTCAGCTCGGGGATTCAATCTTGCAACCTTACGGTTAACTAGTCCAACGCTCTAACCACCTGCTTTACATTGCACTCCACGAGGAGCCTGGCTGTTACGCGAATGCAGTAAGAAGCCAAGTAAAGTTGCTAGCTAGCATTAAACTTGTCTTATAAAAAACAATCAATCAATCAATCATAATCACTAGTTAACTACACATGGTTGATGATATTACTAGTTTATCTAGCGTGTCCTGTGTTGCATATAATCGATGCAGTGCGCATTCGCGAAAAAGGACTGCCGTTGCTCGAACGTGTACCTAACCATAAACATCAATGCCTTTCTTAAAATCAATACACAAGTGTATATTTTTAAACCTGCATATTTAGTTAATATTGCCTGCTAACATGAATTTCTTTTAACTAGGGAAAACGTGTCACTTCTCTTGCAACAGAGTCAGGGTATATGCAGCAGTTTGGGCCGCCTGGCTCGTTGCGAACTGTGTGAAGACTATTTCTTCCTAACAAAGACAGCCAACTTCGCCAAACGGGGGATGATTTAACAAAAGCGCATTTGTGAAAAAAGCACAATCGTTGCACGACTGTCCCTAACCATAAACATCAATGCCTTTCTTAAAATCAATACACAGAAGTATATATTTTTAAACCTGCATATTTAGCTAAATGAAATCCAGGTTAGCAGGCAATATTAACCAGGTGAAATAGTGTCACTTCTCTTGCGTTCATTGCACGCAGAGTCAGGGTATATGCAACAGTTTGAGCCGCCTGGCTCGTGGCGAACTAATTTGCCAGAATTGTACGTAATTATGACATAACATTGAAGGTTGTGCAATGTAACAGGAATATTTAGACTTATGGATGCCACCCGTTAGATAAAATACGGAACGGTTCCGTATTTCACTGAAATAATAAACGTTTTGTTTTCGAGATGAGTTTCCGGATTTGACCATATTAATGACCTAAGGCTCGTATTTCTGTGTGTTATTATGTTAATATTAAGTCTATGATTTGATAGAGCAGTCTGACTGAGCGATGGTAGGCACCAGCAGGCTCGTAAACATTCATTCAAACAGCACTTTTGTGCGTTTTGCCAGCAGCTCTTCGCAATGCTTCAAACATTGCGCTGTTTATGACTTCAAGCCTATCAACTCCCGAGATTAGGCTGGTGTAACCGATGTGAAATGGCTAGCTAGTTAGTGGGGTGCGCGCTAATAGCGTTTCAAACGTCACTCGCTTTGAGACTTGGAGTAGTTGTTCCCCTTGCTCTGCATCGATAACGCTGCTTCGAGGGTGGCTGTTATCGATGTGTTCCTGGTTCGAGCCCAGGTAGGAGCGAGGAGAGGGACGGAAGCTATACTGTTACACTGGCAATACTATAGTGCCTATAAGCACATCCAATAGTCAAAGGTATATGAAATACAAATCATATAGAGAGAAATAGTTCTATAATTACTATAATAACTACAACCTAAAACTTTTTACCTGGGAATATTGAAGACTCATGTTAAAAGGAACCACCAGCTTTCATATGTTCTCATTTTCTGAGCAAGGAACTTAAACGTTAGCTTTCTTACATGACACATATTGCACTTTTACTTTCTTCTCCAACACTTTGTTTTTGCATTATTTAAACCAAATTGAACATGTTTCATTATTTATTTGAGGCTAAATTTATTTTATTGATGTATTATATTAAGTTAAAATAAGTGTTCATTCAGTATTGTTATAATTGTCATTATTACAAATACATTTTTCAAAATCGGCCGATTAATTGGTATCGGGGGTTTTGATCCTCCAATAATCGGTATCGGTGTTGAAAAATCATAATCGGTCGAACTCTACCCCATATATAACTGTATCAATTTTTGTAGCCCAACACTGAAGTTCAACACAAGTCATGTGTGGACACACACACACACACACACACACACACACACACACACACACACACACACACAGGAGGAAGTCCCTTTGAGGTCTGTCAGTGGTCCATCTTTCACGGGTCTGTGTTAAAAATGTGAGCTGACCAGAAAAGAGGAGACACCTAACACCTGCTGACATTTTAGTGTCACGCTGCCTAAGCAAAACACACTGAATTCCCTTACAGTGGATTCCCTGGGTTCTATGGAGAGATACCAATCCCCATGGTTATCTCTCCTACTGAGATAACCATGTTAAAGGACCATTCAAATAGACATTTAAACTACTGTTTACAGTACACAAACTACAAAGTACAAACTGCTTACTGGGAGATGCTTAAAAGGTTATATAATTTGTATCAGACAGCAAAACATAACATCAGGAGTCTGGAGCCACTCAAGGCCTTTCCTTCCACACTACTGGGAAATAACAGTGTGAACTGAAATGGTGAGAGATAAATGCATGTTAACTATTTGTTGGAGCTGTGGCTTTGTGAACTTTGCTCAGCAATGTATCACCAAGAGGAGAGACAAAGTGTATAGTATAGCTACTACTATAGTTTATATTGGACTGCATGTTTCTATCTATAAAGGGCATAATGGCAAAATACAGTATTGCAATGAATGATCCAGACAGTATTTGGCTATAACTTTGGTCACATGGTCATATATAGAGCCTGAGACACCTCAAGACATTGAAGAACCAGTTTGTGTGAAGTGACAGTGGGAAGACTAGTTTGGGTGTGTGGAAAAAGGATCTGTCATCGTTAGTGAGACTGGTGGGCAGTGTGGCAGGTCTGGACTAGCACAAAGCATTCTGGGAGGACAAAGGGGACACACAGGACCTGGATATGGTTTGTCTGACCTAGTTAATGAGTCTAGAGTTTGGTCCTCTTGTGTTTTACATCTACGGTAAGCCATAGGGGTCAGCTTGCTACCTTCACATTGCACCCACTGAAGAGCTATGATAGAGGGTTAAGAGACACATGTTGGTCTAAATACTATGTGAAATCACTGTATCGTCGGCAGGGAGAGAGTTACTGTCCATTAATAACACATGATTCTTGTCAAAATTACACTTCTCCCTGGAGAGGCTCAGTTGATGCTTCCCATACGTAGGCTAAGAGCCACAGACGAGAGACATCTTCTCAAACCCTGTGATTAGGGCTCTGTAATGCCTGCGAGCACTGAAAATGCTGCTTCAAATCTGCATCGCCCCTCAAAAAACACAGCTGGCTTGACTTTAGATTAGCAGCATTCGGTATTCAGTCTCTATCCATCATATTTGTTGATGAAACATCTCATCTTCGTAACAGAATGACCCAATTCGACAATCTGCAGCAAAGTAGTCGTGCGTCAAGTCAACAACTTCTGAAATGAAAGAGCGGCTTTAGAGAAGTACTTAGCCTGGAAATCACATTTCACAGATAAAATCGTTAGGCCTACAGCATTATCTATTAACCAATCAAGCAGTTAATTGTTCCAACAGAACATGTTTAGCCTTGACGGACATGAATTGAGCCTTTAAGCATCTGACATTTTCAAACTACAGTCGGTGGTGTTGTACGGGCTTGTCATGATTTATTCATTCATTGAGAGGATTCCACGAAAAGAACAGCTCAGAAATAACTACACTGTCACCACATGACTGTGTAGCTGCCATCAAAGCAGAGAGGAACAAGGTAAATTATACACAGCAGTAGCATCTATGAAGAATAAATGGGATTCTTAATAAAATTCGAATCAAGCCATTTTGAATTGAGTTAGAAGAGGGAACGTTAGTTTACCCTGCCCTCATTTGGAGAACAATTGGGTGGAAACCATTTTGGATAATATAGACACAGCATCCCCTAAAACCCTTCAGAATGGCACACCCAAGAAACCCCACCCTAAGGGCCTGTGCCCCAGCTGTAAGCCCAACTGCAGGCTCTGAAGTGGGCATCAATTAGAGCTTTCCCACCCTGGATCACCCAGGGAGTTGGATTTTGGGGAAACCAGTAAGCAGATAATTTGATTTTCCCTTCAGGGAATACTGCCTAAGTCCCAAATGGTATCCCATGCCATATATAGTGCACTACTTTTGACCTGGTCAAAAGTATTGCACTATGTAGGAAATAGGGTGCCATTTGGGACAGTAGGAAATAGGGTGCCATTTGGGACACACACATCCTGTTTGAAATGGATCTGGTGAATGCATGAAGAGAAAACATCGGACCAGAACAAGACAAACATCTGTAAATAACTAAGTCTCTAATAGATAACTTCTCTAAGTGGAAAAACAACCTTCAGCAAATCGCTAATTATTGTTTACGAAACTATTTCCGTAATAGCTCTGATACTTCTTGGCATACTTCAGAGTTACTCTGAAATATTTACAAACAACAAACCCATCCCTCTGTCTGCCAGTCTATTTTCTCAACCACCCTCAGGGCATCATGCCACTTCAAATGTTAGAATACAGCTTCAGAACTCAGAATTCAACTTTAACAACTTCAGACGTCCGAATACAACTTCAGACGTCCGAATACAACTTCAGACGTCCGAATACAACTTCAGACGTCCGAATACAACTTCAGACGTCCGAATACAACTTCAGACGTCCGAATACAACTTCAGACGTCCGAATACAACTTCAGACGTCCGAATACAACTTCAGACGTCCGAATACAACTTCAGACCTGCGAATACAACTTCAGACCTCCGAATACAACTTCAGACCTCCGAATACAACTTGTATGTGGGCTTTATATCCAACCCCACTGTACTGTAACACATCTGATTCAGCTCATCAAGGTCCTGGTGAGCAGTTAATTAGTAGAATCAGATGTGATTAGATTGGGTTGGAGCAAAAGCCTGTAAGAGAGGTAGCTCTCCTGGGGGAGGGTTGAACACCCCTGGTCTAGAGCATTCCTAATCAATCATGACAGCTAGTCTCGACCTGTGACTCTGTCTGAGGGCGAACTAAGGAGAGGGATAATGTCCTCCTGTCAAACAGTAACAAGGGACAGGTGGTGACTACACACCTCATCCATCACCTCAACCAACGCCAGGTCACATTGGGCCCTGAATAATTTGGTATCACTTTATTGAAAGCCTGCAGGTGTAATGCATTATGATGTACTTACAGTATAATGCATTGTAAGACTTGTTATAAGCAGCATGTATGTGTTTACAATCTTTTCCCAAAATACGTCCTTAAAAAGAGGTTCAAACCCAGACCCTGAGAACAGGCTAGTGTTAATTCCCATTGAGGGAAGCCCTACTGTACTTTGATTATAAAGCAATCAAGCCCAAGACTGCCCAGAACTTTACTTAAACTCTGGTCTAAGCTGCAGCTTGCACAGACACAACTTCACTCCACGACTGCGCTGTAGACTCACACCCTCCATCCTCCACTCCACTGCAGCACTGGAAGTTAGAGTAACCACATTTAGAACACCCATTCGTAGGACGGTGTTGCCTACATAAAAATGTTTTTCAAGGGGGCAGCAATGACAGACATAGCTTATTGAATCTCATTATAGAATATGCATAAAATGCATCGTCCAATTGTAACATCTGCCTATGCCAACAAATTTTGTCTCAAGAACATTTTCTATTTTTAATACCCTCAAACACCAAGTTAGGCATGCCTCATTTCAAAATGGGCCATCATCACTGACCATCGTGAATGATAATTCTTATCACGTTTTACCGGTGAAACGTCCAGTCTAACAGTAAACTACTTGCATCTGCATATTAGTCATTTGATTTCAAATCAGTTTCATGTGAATACACATTTAGATCTTATTGAATTACTGTTTCGTGAACAAATTATTATTATTATTATTTTAGCTTTGTTCTGGAGTTAAAACTATAGCCGAGCCAACAGTACGTTGTTTCAATCCAAGCACATTCTGCCTAGTGGCGCGCGCAATTCACTTTTGGCAGCATGAGAGAAAAGGTGTTACTCTTCAGCTAACCATCCTAAAATCTCATGAGAAATGAGGTGTTGTTTTTGGTGTAACAGTAACGTTATACTATGCTATTATATTTGTTTATGTTATGTAGAATACTACAGAATCATTATGTGATCTTGCAAGGCATTGATTCAGCGTTGATCTAATGTTACTAAACGAGCACCATTGTGAGAAGTGGCAAAGCGACACTCCGGTGCGCTCCAGCAGCACTACACCGCTGATCCCACTGCACCCAACGAGCTAATTACTCTTTTGCCTCAAGCTAAATTTGGTGATGCAAAACGAGCGACCACATGTGACTGTTTTATGGAAATCTGTGAATATTTGGCCAAAGAAAAATTTCTGGTTGGTCTCAGTTAGGAAGAGAGACTATTAAAATGGGATTGTGTTTAGTAGCAGCAAATATGTTGATTGAGCAACTAATGAGCATGGAGAGACAAGTTTGACGCAATTACCTTATTTATTCAGTCTTTACATAGGTTACTTCTGTAGGTCTTCTGTAGGTGCATTGCTGCCGAAGGGACTGGTGCACTTCACAAAATAGATGGCATCACGAGGCAGGAGAAGTATGTGGATATATCTCAAGACATCTGTCAGGAAGTTAAAGCTTGGTCGCAAATGGGTCTTCCAAATGGACAATGACCCCAAGCATACTTCCAAAGTTGTGGCAAAATGGTTTAAGGACAACAAAGTCAAGGCATTGGAGTGGCCATCACAAAGCCCTGACCTCAATCCTATAGAAAATGTGTGGGCAGAACTGAAAAAGCATGTGTGAGCAAGGAGGCCTATAAACCTGCCTCAGTTACACCAGCTCTGTCAGGAGGAATGGGACAAAATTCACCCAACTTATTGTGGGAAGCTTGTGGAAGGCTACCCAAAACGTTTGACCCAAGTTAAACAATTTAAAGGCAATGCTACCAAATACTAATTGAGTGTATGTAAACTTCTGACCCACTGGGAATGTGATGAAAGAAATAAAAGCTGAAATAAATCATTCTCTCTACTATTATTCTGACATTTTACATTCTTAAAATAAAGTGGTGATCCTAACTGACCCAAGACAGGGAATTTTTACTAGGAATAAATGTCAGGAATTGTGAAAAACTGAGTTTAAATGTATTTGGCGAAGGTGTATGTAAACTTCCGACTTCAACTGTATAGTGTATCTTGTCATAAGTGAAAGACAGGTCGGAACGTCTGACCCAAATAAGGGACAGATCAACTTTGTTGCTAAATGAGTGGCGTTTGAATTTGTTGATCAAATGCGGGACATGATTGTTTGGTAGCAGGACGTGGGACAAAGGGACAAAATGCGGGACTGTCCCGCACAATCCGGGACATGTGGTCACCGCTCACCCTACTCTAATGACTGTATGCCCCCGTTTGTCCCACCGGCTCAATTTCATTAGAAACAAACACATTAGCTATGGTTCATCAGCTAGCTACGATGAAGAATGGTGGTGCTTGGCTTGCTTGTATCATCTTGTGCTGACTTGTGCTTTATGTGCCTCCACTTACCATACATGATGTACTATGAGTCAATGTAGCTTTTACATAATAACTTGAGGCCCACGTTCAGATATGGGTGCATAATGTCGAGGCAAGGAAAAGAGAAAAGAATGGAAGAGATTCAGTTGCAAAGTATAGAAGGTGGCAAGCTCGCCCAAAACCTCTGACACACAGAAACACTGGAAATCAAAGGGATGTTACGGAATATATCAGGGAAGCAATGACTAGTCAAACATTAGGCAAAGGAAAGCACTAGGCTCTCTGCTTGACGAAATAACAATAATGTAATATGACGACGTAATGGAGTCCAGACCAGGGAGAATTATTCACAAAAACAATTAGGGTTGATGAATAGAGGCCAATTCAAGGCGTCGTTAGTCCATGTTTTACAGCAGTTTACAGCACAAAACTCATCTGGATCTGAGTTAAAGACTACATTTAAAGGGAGCTTATGGAAATGATATATCAACAGTAAAAATGTCCTGGAGGAAGCATTGCCATTTAAAGCAAAACTGCAATCCACAGAAGATAATTAATTAACTAGCGAGTTCTCTGTGCAGTGATGGCTATTTTCCTTCCATTGTGTTCTTGCATGCTGTATGAAAGAGAAACAAACAAATGTTTTTCAGACTAGAAGTTTAAGGAAAACTAAAAGCATCCCAATGCCAATAAATTCTCTTTGATGCTGCAATTAAAGTATGCAGTACATAATTATTTGGTACCAATCGGAGCCTTTTCAGCCTTAGCGTGTAACACTGTGCAGTTGGGTGTAGCTAGGTCCTCTAATAGCTAGCTTATGAATGTCAGCCAGTCCAGGGACAATTCCATCTATACTAATAACCACAGTGGATGGTTAGGTCCCAAATTACACCTTATTCCCTATGTAGTGTACTTTTGACCAGGGTCCATGGGGCTATAGAAAAAAGTAGTGCAACATTTGAATAGGATGTAAATGTGGACACAACCAATCTGTAATTAACAGTCTTTCTTTGATCAGACTGAAGGACTAAAATCCTCATGCTCAGACCCTGCATTCCAAACAAACACAAATCCAAGGCCACCTAGGAGAAAGAATCTAGCCTATAGTTTCTTTTGTCTCCTCCTCACAAAGATGTAATGTGAATGAAAAACTGAAACTTCTCTTTGTGATGAATACACATGGATCAACCGGAGAGGACACAACAGTGGGTTTCATTTGGCTCCTAAAACATCAGCCACATCCCATCATCGTAATCCTTAATAAAATAAGGACACATTTTAAATCATATTCAGAACCAGGCTTAAAGTGTCTGTGAAACCGGGCCATGAAAGTATTCAGTATCGTTTGATAAAAGTTTAGGGCATCTACTGTAGTATTTATACAACAGTGTTTATTTAACTTGATCCCTCTATGAAACTACTGCAAGAGTTTCTGTGTATTCACTGGCGGGGAGTTGAACGACACTGATGTCAACAGAGAAAGATTCACGCAGTCAGTTACAAGGACACCCTCTGATGATATCTACTTTTAACACCCGTATTCCATTATTCAGATGGTTCCCATATGCCCTTACATGGCATTCATGCTGCCTCCTGTAATAACACAGCAATAGTAATAGTATGGTTAGCCACATATAACTTGTACTCACACAGCCAAAGTCTTACTATTTCAAATGACTTAAGAGGTTAAGCAAACAAGCTCACCTACAAGATAACCCAGTGCCTCTCTGCAGTCAGTGTAGGTCTGGGTTTAAAATGGAAGATACAAGGGTTGTGGCTAGATGGTATACAGCTACGGTAAAAACAGGTTGTACGTTCAAATCGCGTCAGGGGGAGATTGTAAGCATTTTACTTAACCGTAACCCTTTTCCTAACCTAATTATCCTAACCTGCTATGTTAATTCTCCTAACCTGCTGCGTAAGTTCTCTTCACCTGCTACGAAAGGTCCCTTCTGTCCGTAGCTGTATACCGTCTAGTCAAAACCAGATACAAGCCATAACAGAAGTCAAGGAAAATCGAATACAGCGGAGAACAGATCTGTGATCTTCCGTTACTGACATTCATGCAGAGGGTCGTGGGAACTGAAAGACTATGTGATAACATAAGCCCTGTGTCCACAATGACGTATGAAGGATGACCTTGGATAACAAGTGTTTGAGACCCTCTCTCAAACAAAGTGTTCGCCGTGCTGTACCTGATGATCATACAGGCAAACACCCCTTCAAGCGCTTTCAAACTACTTCTGACTGCAAAAATAAGCTGTTGACAAAACACTGAGAATCACACCCATGACACCAAGGACTCGCTGTAACATGTTTAAACACCACCAACCACATAGTTGGCCTCTGCTACAACTTGTAGCTGTAGGCAGGACTCGCTATCTCAGGGAGACTCAAGATCAGAAAAACAAGACCGAGACACATACTCCTACACTTGAACCAAATCCCAAACAAAAGAGAGTGGTTTTCATTTACTAGGCTTCGGCCTATGCATTTCCTAATCCGTGTGTTTGGGCTGGTATCAAAACCATGTGTACTATCCCTCCTTCTTGCAGACATGTTGTAATCATAGTGCACATGATTGAACGATTAAAATACCATCAGGAATGTTTTCAGCTGTAACACTGGAACCATCTGAAGGATGAGAATCTCCCCTCGGTGATCAACAAAGTGAATATCTCAACGAAGCCAAGCTAACTATCTCAGATAGCATGACAGATGATTTATGCTGTCAATGTACAATGGACTAATAAAGTTCTATTTGATTCTATCTTATCAATAGAGCAAAGTGGACTCAGTCAGGATAGTAAGGAGGAGAGGAAGTCTGAGATGAGCCAGTGGTTAGCTCTGTGGTCCACTCCAGTATATCATGTGAACTCTCAAACGTCATTGGGCTCATGCTGCCATGAAACAGGAGCTGGACTCCGAGGCCTCTATCTCTGTCTGTTTCTCGCTCGCTCTCTTTCCTTTCTTTCTTTGTCTCGCTCTCTGTCTCTCTTCCCTGCGTCTCAAATCAATTTAATATACTTTATTGGCATGAACTGTAAAACATTTCAATTTCCAACGTAAACCTATAACAACAATGGCCCAACAAGACAGGAATATACTAGACTGTGAATAATTCTCATTATTATTGCTTCATTATTATCTCTCCTTTATAGTTATATCTCTGTCCGTGCTGTCTGCTTGGCTTCAGCAGCCTTGACATCATTCAATGGAATAGGAATGTGTATATTTTAAGGGCAGTAAAGCAGCCTTCCAAGTTAAGACATGCTGCATGCAAAGCATACAGTAAAACTGTCAAAACAAAGCCTTCAGAACGTGTCTAGAATGTTCAGAGTGTTTTTCCATTGTCATGACATTAACAAACATAATATCGGCATTTGCCTGAAATACATTATCATTCAAAAGACAAGAGCCATGTTCGCAGTTCCGTTCTAAAGCATTTTGAGTCCAAGTATGAGTGATGAACTCTTCTGTGGGAATCGTTAGTCCTTGCTGCAGGAAACGCAACAGTGGCCAAACATTCTCTGAAACCATTCACTGGTCTCTGAAACCATTCACTGGTCTCTGAAACCATTCTTTCTTTCTCTCCCAATAACACCACATCCCAGACAGAGGCCTTTGACACTACAGTTTCATTAACATATCACTAGAGCCAAACCTTGTAGAAAGCCTGTTCTGTTTGAAAAAGTACTTAGAAAACTGAGAACCACTTGACTGGGAGAAGAATAGGTTATACATGTGTTATAAAGTCCTTTAAAAAGGTACCCTTCAAATAAAGTTGCCATTACTAACCAATACTGTGTTAAAGCCTTGGGTGTCAGACTGAGTGGGTTGAGTTTTGCAGTGAGCCAGTCTGGCTGAATCCTGTGCCACTATTTGGGTGTTTAGTTGTTGTGCTCAGTCACCTTGCTGAACTTTTCCTCTCTCGGTTAAGTACATTTACCCAGGCTAACCCAGAAACAGTTTCATTAACAAGTCGTGTTCTTCCCTTTCCAAACAAACCCACGCTATCTGATAATGACTCACCTGTGAAAACGGGAACACTGGGGTTGGGAGGGGAAAGAGCGAAGGAGGTCAGAAACGTCACTACGTGTGTGAGTGAGCTCTTGACAGCCACCAGGATTAGTGCTACTGTCTTCCAAATCTCAAGAGTGTCGTTACCTGGGCAACAGTACAGAAGGTAAACCTGGAGTGCCGGCATATCTGATAGCTATCATATCATTCAGCCTGCTCTCTCTCACTAAACCTGTCCAGAATAAATAAAAGGTTTAAAAGGTATAACATCCAGGCACATTATTCTTTATCATCCAAACATTCTGTGGGCTGTGAACCCATACAGAAAATCCACATGAATTTCACATATGATCTTATGTGAAAACATGTGACAACATGCAAAAGCAACATGCGATATGAAACTACACGTGAAAACATGTTCTTGTGAAATAAATGTGACAACATCGTGATGAAAAATTTCAACATGTGATACCATGAAAGTACAAATTTGAGCATGTGAAAACCTGATCGACTGTGAAATAAATGTGACAACATGGGGATCCACATTATATTTTTTATTTTAGGAGTGCCATCTCTATGGAGCCAATTTGAGTTTCAAATAATTGGCCCAAAAGAAAAAACATATATATATATATATACACACTACCGTTCAAAAGTGTGGGGTCACTTAGAAATGTCCTGGTGTTTGAAAGAAAAGCATACTTTCTGTCCATTAAAATAACATCAAATTGATCAGAAATAGAGTTGTTCAAATACATTGTTCATGTTGTAAATGACTATTGTAGCTGGAAACGGCAGATAGCCTTAAATTTCTCAGAACAAGAATAGACTGATGAGTTTCCGAAGAAAGTGCTTTGTTTTTGGCCATTTTGAGCCTGTAATCGAACCCACAAATGCTGATGCTCCAGATACTCAACTAGTCTAAAGAAGGCCAGTTTTATTGCTTCTTTAATCAGGACAACAGTTTTCAGCTGTGCTAACATAATTGCAAAAGGATTTTTTAATGATCAATTAGCCTTTTAAAATTATAAACTTGGATTAGCTAACACAACGTGTCTTTGGAACACAGGAGTGATGGTTGCTGATAATGGGCCTCTGTATGCCTATGTAGATATTCCATTCATAATCAGCCGTTTCCAGCTACAATAGTCATTTACAACATTAACAATGTCTACACATTCTGATCAATTTGATGTTATTTTAATTGACAAAAAAAACAAGGACATTTCTAAGTGACCCTAAACATTTGAACGGTAGTGTTTATTTATTCATTTTTTGTAGGTGAAGTAATGCACGTTGAAACTGAAAATAATATAAAAACGTAAACAAAAAAAGATTGTATTGAATGAGAAAAAAAATGCATTGAAAATGTTTTTTAAAGCATTCAGTTGATGTATGCATCCAATCTAAAACATTTATTCGGTGAGATTATATATATATATATATATATATATATATATACATATAGCTTTTTGTATATAATAGTAATATAAGTAGTGTAGTATAGCTAGTATAAGCATTGTGTGTTTGTTAATTCCTTCAAATGTACTATTTTCGAATTCAAGTGGCTGCATCTACTGCTTGCTAGCTGACAATTGCTGATACGTGCTAGCCAGCAGTTGGAACATAACGACAACACTATGAAGAGGATCAAGACACGTATCCTGAATAAAGATAGAATACCATTTCAGAGAAGAGAGGTCAGCTCCTCCAAACACAGCTGTGTGCCACTGTACAGCTCCTCTGCAAAATGAACCAGTCTGTCACTCCACTATTTCCCTGCCGATGATGAGCTACGAAAGAAGTGGGTGACAACATCCCGCGAGAACTCCACCATTGGGAAAAGCTTTAAGGTCTCTGGCAGACATTTCTTTCCTGAAGATGTAGTTGAGCCAACCCCGGGAGGACTGCATCATCTAAGGGGGCAGTGCCTCTTCTTTTCCATTGGCACAATTATGTTCTTCCCTCAAGGCCGAGTGTTTAGGAGAAGAGAGAGAAACGGAGCTCCGACCATGCAGAGGATGGTGGAGATGAAGTTGATGATGATATGGACTGTTCCCAGAACCACAACTACTGTGCTGTACCTGAGCCAGCAGCAGTTGACTTGGCTGTTGACTTGGCCTGGTCTGAAAAGGAGATGCAGACTGAGATCACTAGGCTTGGGAGAGAGCTGGAAGAGATAACTACTTCTGACAGTCTTGATCTGCAGTGGTTTGTGGGATCAGATGAGGACGTAGGATTCTACATTAGGAAGGTTTATGACTTTAAACTTGTATTGTATACTATCAATAGGTAGTTAATGATGAAATGTATGCTATTGCCGAGTCCTTATCAGTCCTCTTTTGTTTCATTCTTCCAACAGATTGTGGCTTTATGGAGACTGATTCAGCCAGCAACTACCAAGCTTGTGAGCGTTATTCAAGCAGCAAGAGCCACTCAGAGGAATGAGGTCACTCTTCCATTAAAGTACTCCATAAGCGTTTGATCGTTTTCATGTATTAAATCATCAATTGAAACATTGTGTTATTATCAATAATAATTTTCTTGAGAATGTGATGCATGTTAAATGAAATACACAATACAACAATATACACTGAGTGTCCAAAACATTAAGAACACCTGCTCTTTCCATGACAGACTGACCAGGTGAATCCAAGTGAAACCTATGATCCCTCATTTATGTCACCTGCTAATTCCACTTCAATCAGTGTAGATGAAGGGGAGACGACAGGTTAAAGAAGGATTTTAAAGCCTTGAGACATGGTTTGTGTATGTGTGCCATTCAGAGGGTGAATGGGCAAGACAAAAGATTGAAATGCCTTTGAACGGGGTATGCTAGTAAGTGCCAGGCGCACCGGTTTGTGTCAAGAACTGCAATGCTGCTGGGTTTTTCACGCTCAACCGTTTCCCGTGTGTATCAAGAATGGTCTACCACCCAAAGGACATCCAGCCAACTTGACACAACTGTGGGAAGCATTAGAGTCAACATGGGCCAGCATACCTGTTGTACACTGGACACCTAGAGTCCATGCCCCGACGAATTGACTCTGTTCTGAGGGCAATTTAATTATTTAGGAAGGTGTTAATGTTTTGTACACTTAGTGTGCATCAAATACAGACACGATGCAATCAACAGTCAACCTCCTGAAAACATTATTATGCTGCTGCATACAAAATGGCTGTGCAAGCCTTATAAAACGAACAACAATTGTGGTAAAAATGTACAGCAATGACAACGATTACATACTTGACTGTATGTTGACTGTGTTTACTGATTCAGGCGTTGCAGCCAGTGGATGAACTACTTCTCTTCCTCACACATCTCGCTCTGGGGTTGAAGGACAGAGACCTGAGCCAACACTTTCACCCCTCTACAGTCAGTAGGATCATCATCACCTGGGCCAACTTCCTATACACACTGCTCAGAGCAGTGACCAGCTGGATGTCACAAGAGGAAGTGAAAGCCAACTTGCCGGAGGAATTTAAAAGCTAACCAGGCACGAAGGTCATTGTTGACAGCACCACTCTTCTGCTGCAGAGTGAGATGTTCTCAAACTACAAATCCCACTGCACAATGAAGGCATTAGTGGGGACAGCTCTTCATTTGTGTCCGCACTGTACGCAGGCACCATCAGCGACAAAGACATTTTCAAACAGTCAGGCATCCAACACCTCCTCACGATGACATGGCAGTAATGGCCAACAAGGGGTTCTCCATCGATGACCTTGTACTAGAGAAGGTCTACCATCCCCCATTCCTTTCAAAACAGAACCAAATACTAAACAGAAGTTCAGACAGAAGAGATCGCTCGCCTGAGGATCCATGTGGAGCGGGTGATTCGGAGGGTGAAGGAGAACAAGTTGCTGGACGCCAACATTCCCCTAGCTATTGCAGGAAGCATCAACCAGTGTGGGATGCCTGCTCTCCAACTACCAGTGTAGAGCTCTTGTCAAGAAAATGGGCCAAGGAGGTGTGAGATGCAGACCTGTGTGGTTGGTGTGATGACACTGTTGTGCAATCAGTTGTTTGCTTCAGCGTCGAGGGAAAAGGAGCGAAATTTGACTACTCATCGTTTATATCGATGCTGACGAATTTATATGTTGTACTGATATTGACATGCCATTTTGATTCAACTATTTGTGATATGGAATTTGACATGTTATTTTAAACCTTGATTATCATTGGATTACCATTTACCAGTTGTGAATAAATATGTCGGCTTAGGTTTTCAAATTTAAAAAAAGTTAGCTTCCAGTCCCTTTAATCCTCCTAAAGCAAACCTATTCTGATTACGAGTATCCTTGCCCAGTTGCACATATAGTTTAAGACAGGAGAATTTTAGTAATTATAAACTGGATGGTTCGAGCCCTGAATGCTGATTGGCTGACAGCTGTGGTATATCAGACCGTATACCACGGGTATGACAAAACATGTATTTTTACTGCTCTAATTACATTGGTAATCAGTTTATAATAGCAATAAGGCACCTCAGGGGGGGTTTGGTATATGGCCAATATACCACAGATAAGGGCTGTGTCCAGGCACTCTGTGTGACATTTCTATTCAAAACACACACATTTAGATACTGTTATAATAAATATATTTTTTATATAAATATACAACACATTGAACTATAACTTTGGCATTTTTTAATCAAAAAATAGTGGATGCACAGACAGCATGATCAAAAGACTGTATAACAAATCAATCATCAACAAGAAATGAGTTCAATATTCTGTAAGGGCTTCACACATTGTGGGGCTGCGCTTGGGCTGAAACAGATTTAGTACTGTGGCTTCACAGACAAGTACTTCTGAATGAACACGTTGGAATAATAGGAGTCTGCCGTCTCTCTGATCACCGCTGTGACCTCAGGTTCAAGATGCAGTCGCTGCACAAGCACGTCTTCCTGGGCATAGACAGTCACACCACTCGAGCCCAGGGACGAGCAGTTGGCCTTGCACCTGCCAATAGTACGCATGGCTCCTCCGTAGGGTAAAAGTGCCATGTTGCATTTGCAGATATTTATATCAACAATTTTTACATTGGGGCACTTTATTTCAACCAACCCAAAAGGTGGCCACTCCATGGGAAACAAACATGCACTGCGATGGCCCAAGCTGGTATTCGATTAGAGGTAGGTATGGATTTTTGTGGAGCATCTTGCTGGAGTTTGATGTGCTTAGTTGTAAGCTTCGGCTGCTGGTAAGATAGGACACTCCCCTTCTGCACCAACCCGGAAGCAGAGTCCACTAGAGGCTTGTCAACAGTCATGCCCATGGTTTTCACCAGGGGTTTGTCCAGAGTGTGGAAATTCCTGTAAGTCTCTTCCACCTTCAGCACAGAGAGATCCAGCAACAGTCGAACCATCCCTTTGTGTGCTTTTGTACTGTACAACATAGAAATACAAAATCAGTGAATTAATAGACAGAAACGATGAGTTCTTAAACAATAAATTACAACAACTTCATAGTTTACCACACTCCTTCTGCCATATCGTTTGGTGTAGGCTTGGATATAACCATCTTGTCAATGGGCCCGGGATTCAAACCCTGCGAGACAAAAATAGAGCCATGTTTGCAACCTCTGAGAGGGAGAACCAATCGTAGACCAGGAAAACCCTTTTTGTAAACACTGAATGTGGACCACTGACAGTAAATAGTAATCAAGGGATATACATGATTATCTCAAGGAATTGTATTATTTAGCTACTGTGGGTAAATCTAGACATTGTAATTGCATATATAATTTACTGTTAAAACACTTAGTTGTTCTAGGTTTGTGCCATCATTGTTCTGCCTTTGTACAGCTGTGAACAGGAGGCACAACTGGCACACTAACTGGGAGAAAGACGTATACCGTCTGGAAGAGCAGTGCAACTGGATGATTGCAGAGAGCAGTTGCCTGCTACACATGTGCAATGGTGATGGGTGAGGACGATAGGGTCAGAATCACAAAGCAATCTAAACTGATCCCAGAGCAAGAAAAGTATGTGATTAGAGGTATTAAAAACATTGATGACAGTGTGAAATCTAGCCTACTAAACTAAATATATTTAGGCCTATTTGTTAATACAAGAGAATTAAGAGCACAGCATACCAAACATTTTAGGCAGTGGATATACAGCCGGCAGCGTTTGTAACCCTGTGCCGAACCTTAACTAATCCTCCCTGACATGTTTTGATCCCTAACCTTTGGATCTGCCGGCTGATTGTACACGTCCAACATCTAAACTTGACACTTAAACATCTAAACTTGTGACTGGTTGTGAAATTTGAACAATCCTATGCTAGCTTTCTCCTTACTCTCAAGACTGTGTGGCTTCTTGTTCTTCTTTATTGACCCGTAGCAACAGGCCCTCACACTGACCTCTCCACTCGTCTCTGTTTGACACCGTGACAAACAAGTCAGAAATATTACACATAAGCAGATAATCAGCAGTAGAATGCAACTTACCTGCGTACATCAAACATTATGAGCATACAGCATAAAATCTTTCTCCAGTTTGCTGGCTGGAGTCTTGATGTCAATTTTGCAATTCGATGGACATTGACAGTTCACAGCTCATTTCGGGATTTGACAGTTCATTTCGGGATTTCATGCAGAAAGCGGATGTAAAAAAAACATCCTTCCTTGAAAGCCGTTCGCTAACGATAGCTAGCTATCACTAATGTCAGATGCATTTACATTACATTTAAGTCATTTAGCAGACGCTCTTATCCAGAGCGACTTACAAATTGGAAAGTTCATACATATTCATCCTGGTCCCCCCGTGGGAATTGAACCCTGGTCCCCCCGTGGGAATTGAACCCACAACCCTGGCGTTGCAAGCGCCATGCTCTACCGACTGAGCCACACGGGACCGTGCAGCCACTTGAATTCAAAAATACAACATTTTAAGCAACTAACTGACAAACTAGAAACACACAATATTGATACTAATTATACTTAACTAGGCAAGTCAGTTAAGAACAAATTCTTATTTACAATGAGGGCCTACCCAAACCAATTGTGGACTCCCAATCACAGCCAGATGTGATACAGCCTGGATTTGAACCAGGGACTGTAGTGACACCTCTTGCACTGAGATGCCCCCAGCACCATCGGGAGCCCCCAGGACCACTTAAATATACAGTGACTTCATAAAGTATTCATAGTAGGTTTACTGAGATTTACTACCTAAAACCACTTAAATAACTGAAAGAAACCAGTAAAATATAATAAATGATGTATATGAACAGCATAAATATACAGTTGGAGTCGGATGTTTACATACACCTTAGCCAAATACATTTAAACTCAGTTTTTCACAATTCCTGACATTTAATCCTAGTAAAAATTCCCTGTCTTAGGTCAGTTAGGATCACCACTTTATTTTAAGAATGTGAAATGTCAGGATAATAATAGAGAATGATTTATTTCAACTTTTATTTCTTTCATCACATTCCCAGTGGGTCAGAAGTTTACATGCGCTCAATTAGTATTTGGTAGCATTACCTTTAAATTGTTTAATTTCGGTCAAACGTTTTGGGTAGCCTTCCACAAGCTTCCTACAATAAGTTGGGGGAATTTTGGCCCATTCCTCCTGACAGAGCTGGTGTAACAGTCAGGTTTGTAGGCCTCCTTGCTTGCACACGCTTTTCAGTTCTGCCCACAAATGTTCTATAGGATTGAGGTCAGGGCTTTGTGATGGCCACTCCAATACCGTGACTTTGTTGTCCTTAAACCATTTTGCCACAACTTTGGAAGTATGCTTGGGGTCATTGTCCATTTGGAAGACCCATTTGCGACCAAGCTTTTACTTCCTGGCTGATGTCTTGAGATGTTGCTTCAATATACCCACCAAATTTTTCTACCTCATGATGCCATCTATTTTGTAAAGTGCACCAGACCCTCCTGCAGCAAAGCACCCCCACAACATGATGTTGCCACTCCCGTGCTTCACGGTTGGGATGGTTGTTCACTGCAATTGTGATACAGTGAATTATAAGTGAAATAATCTGTCCGTAAACAACTGTTGGAAAAATTACTTGTGTCATGCACAAGTAGATGTCCTAAACGACTTACCAAAACTATAGTTTGTTAACAAGAAATGTATGGAGTGGTTGGAAAACAAGTTTTAATGACTCCAACCTAAGTGTATGTAAACTTCCAACTTCAACTGTGTGTAAACTTCCAACTTCAACTGTGTGTGTGTACACACACACACACACACAATGGCGCTATATATAGATGTCCTAGCCTACCTCTTTCAGGTAATACATTCAATGCAGTATTAGCCTTATATTTAACTAATTCCTGACGGATTATACATAATAAGCTTCTAACTTATAGCCTGTCTCTTGTGCAATGCACAGGCACTTGTGCTCAACTGGCCTCTCTCCTTATAAAAACACTTTTTTAGCTCTTGGATTCTCATCCAGGAAAAGCTAGACTAGAATAGCTTGTTGGATATTATTTGTTTTAGCAATTCTTATACCAATAAAGTATTCGAAGAAGGACGCAAGCTCGTTTGCTGAATGTTAAAAACAGCAGCCAATAGAACTCACAAGTAGTTTAAAAGCGAGATGGCGGTAGGCTATAGCAGTTATTTATTGAGACCCATAACCATTTAATCTTTGTGAAGAGTAGTGAAATCCTTTTGCATCTAATTAGAGTCCGACATTATTCAAGGATGTCATTAGAATGATGAAGATGAGGACAACAAAACTTATTTCATTTAACTGTTGAAAGCGAGGAAGGAATGAAGCAACAATAGAGAGAGTAGGAAGTTGGCAAAAAACATTAGGGGAAATATTATGAAAGGTTTATATACTAGCCTATTTCATATATGTATTGGTTAACGGCACAAGCATTTGCACTTTTTTGGGCTTGGGCTTATTAAATGTCTTTTATGTAGGGCTCATAAAATGTATTTCATGTATGGCTCATCAGGCTCAGGTAACATCAGGCTTGAATTTTCGATCAAAGCTCTAATCAAATCCAGACATAGGCCTATTTCTATGCTTTATAATACTTTTGAATAACACTTCCGGTTTTGACGGGAAATACTGGGTTACCCGGGAGAAAAGGGATTTATTCTCAGGATGGAACATTTGTAAAACACCGGGAAAATATTCAACCCTAATTCATACCCCTTGACCTGTTCCAGATTTTGTTGTGTTACATCCTGAATTCAAAATTGATTAAATAGGTTTGTTTTCTCACCCATCTACACACATACCCCATAATGACAAAGTGAAAACGTGTTTTTAGAAATGTTTGCACCTTTATTGAAAATGATAATACATAAATATCTAATTTACATCAGTATTCACACCCGAGTCAGTACTTTGTAGAAGAACTGTATACGTATACAGTAGACAGGTGTGTTTCTTTCTAAATCATGTCCAAACAATTGACTCCAAATCAAGTTGTAGTGACATCTCAAGGATGATCAAAGGAAATGGATGCACCTGAGCTCAATTTAGACTATCATACCAAAGGGGTGTGAATACTTATGTAAATTAGATATTTCCGTATTTCATTTTCAATACATTTGCAAAAATGTTTTCACTTTGTCATTATGGGGTATTGTGTGTAGATGGGTGAGGAAAAAATGATTTTGAATCCATTTTGAATTCAGGCTGTAACACAACAAAATGTGGAATAAGTCAAGGGGGTATGAATACTTTCTGAAGGCACTGTATATAGACACACAATACAGATAGAAGGACCAGAGAGAAATGTCAAGCTAATAGCTGCTAAATACAGGCAACCAATGGCTAAAAACAGGAAGTAGTTAGCCGGAAGCCAGGAAAAACACGCTCATCCCCGCTCACTATTGATTTCATTTACTTATTTCAGCAATTGGAGGTATCACTATGATATATATAAAATCATTTTTCGTGCGTATTTTTAACAAAGCAGATTTAATTTACTTAAGTACAACGTGTAGACTAGGAATACATGTGAAATCAGTCTTTAAACAGACATACTGTAGTGGCATAGCAGGAAGATCAGAATGACGTGAACCAAGAGGTTGAGAGTTCAAATCGCAGGTGACGACATGTTGAATAAGAATTACTGTATTTAGGGGCTCCCGAGTGGTGCAGTGGTTTAAGGCACGGCATCTCGGTGCTAGAGGTGTCACTACAGACCCTGGTTTGATTCCAGGCTGTATCACAACCAGCTGTGATTGGGAGTCCCATAGGGCAGTGCACAATTGGCCCAGTGTCGTTAGAGCTGGGGTAGGCCGTCATGGTAAATAATAATTTGTATTAACGGACTTGTTGAGTAAAGGTTAAAATAAACATAAACAGTGTAATTGTGTGTCAAATATATATGTACAAAAGACTGTTAAAAGCACTGTTGTGTGTATCCTAATGACTCATTTACATTTGCAGTGTATCACCTGTCAAATCAAATAAATAAAAAATATTACTATTTGAACATTTTAATCCATGTGTGAAAGGTTGTGTTCATGTGAAACTTAATGTGAAATATCATGACGTGAAGTGTTCCAAAAACACATGACTTCATGTGAAATATCAGTACATTTAAAAAGAACATTTACATAAGCAAAACCGTAAGGAAAGTGTAACCTTCCCTTTAGCTGTGTGTGTGTGCTGCATTCATAGCTCCTGCGATCCTCAACAGTCCAAGGTAATGATTTCCCGTGCCTGTCTCAGCCCATCAGCTAACACAAAAACAAGCATCAGGATTCCTTCATGCAAGGCCATGGGTGGGAGAGAAAACATTGCTTTCCAGAGTTGTTGTTTGGCATGTCACTCTGTGTAGGCTTTCCTGGAGCCACACTATCCTTAATACAACATATTTAGAGACTGGCTCAAACAGAGGGACGATAGATTGAACCTCACTCTCTGTCAAGGCCACCTTGGTTTCTGAATGGCTCAATGCATCAGGGATTGTTTTTGTCATTCTGGGTCCAGGAAATGACAGCAAATCAATACCTATCCTTTTAATAGGACTGTTTGATTATGTGACAAACAAGATACCATTGATATCCCAAATTGAAATAAGCCCTTGTAGGCCTTTCTGAGCTGATTGCCCCTATGTTTAAAAGGGCAATCTTTAAAGGCCCTGTACAGTAAAAAATGAGATTTTTCTGTGTTTTATATACACTGCTCAAAAAAATAAAGGGAACACTTAAACAACACAATGTAACTCCAAGTCAATCACACTTCTGTGAAATCAAACTGTCCACTTAGGAAGCAACACTGATTGACAATAAATTTCACATGCTGTTGTGCAAATGGAATAGACAAAAGGTGGAAATTATAGGCAATTAGCAAGACACCCCCCAAAACAGGAGTGATTCTGCAGGTGGTGACCACAGACCACTTCTCATTCCTATGCTTCCTGGCTGATGTTTTGGTCACTTTTGAATGCTGGCGGTGCTCTCACTCTAGTGGTAGCATGAGACGGAGTCTACAACCCACACAAGTGGCTCAGGTAGTGCAGTTCATCCAGGATGGCACATCAATGCGAACTGTGGCAAAAAGGTTTGCTGTGTCTGTCAGCGTAGTGTCCAGAGCATGCAGGCGCTACCAGGAGACAGGCCAGTACATCAGGAGACGTGAAGGAGGCCGTAGGAGGCCAACAACCCAGCAGCAGGACCGGTACCTCCGCCTTAGTGCAAGGAGGTGCACTGCCAGAGCCCTGCAAAATGACCTCCAGCAGGCCACAAATGTGCATGTGTCAGCATATGGTCTCACAAGGGGTCTGAGGATCTCATCTCGGTACCTAATGGCAGTCAGGCTACCTCTGGCGAGCACATGGAGGGCTGTGCGGCCCCACAAAGAAATGCCACCCCACACCATGACTGACCCATCGCCAAACCGGTTATGCTGGAGGATGTTGCAGGCAGCAGAACGTTCTCCACGGCGTCTCCAGACTCTGTCTCGTCTGTCACATGTGCTCATGTGCTCAGTGTGAACCTGCTTTCATCTGTGAAGAGCACAGGGCGCCAGTGGCGAATTTGCCAATCTTGGTGTTCTCTGGCAAATGCCAAACGTCCTGCACGGTGTTGGGCTGTAAGCACAACCCCCACCTGTGGATGTCGGGCCCTCATACCACCCTCATGGAGTCTGTTTCTGACCGTTTGAGCAGACACATGCACATTTGTGGCCTGCTGGAGGTCATTTTGCAGGGCGCTGGCAGTGCACCTCCTTGCACAAAGGCGGAGGTAGCGGTCCTGCTGCTGGGTTGTTGGCCTCCTACGGCCTCCTCCACATCTCCTGATGTACTGGCCTGTCTCCTGGTAGCGCCTGCATGCTCTGGACACTACGCTGACAGACACAGCAAACCTTTTTGCCACAGTTCGCATTGATGTGCCATCCTGGATGAACTGCACTACCTGAGCCACTTGTGTGGGTTGTAGACTCCGTCTCATGCTACCACTAGAGTGAGAGCACCGCCAGCATTCAAAAGTGACCAAAACATCAGCCAGGAAGCATAGGAACTGAGAAGTGGTCTGTGGTCACCACCTGCAGAATCACTCCTGTTTTGTGGGGTGTCTTGCTAATTGCCTATAATTTCCACCTTTTGTCTATTCCATTTGCACAACAGCATGTGAAATTTATTGTCAATCAGTGTTGCTTCCTAAGTGGACAGTTTGATTTCACAGAAGTGTGATTGACTTGGAGTTACATTGTGTCGTTTAAGTGTTCCCTTTATTTTTTTGAGCAGTGTATATTATACACTATGGAGTATGGAATAATACTGTGAAATTCCCGTTTAGTCTAAGAGCTGTTTGAAAAGACTGCATGAAATTTCAGGCTGTTTTGGTGGGATGGAGTTTTGGCCTGTCTGGTAGTTCCAAACCTCTCTGCCAATAACAGCAAGTTTTACGTTTCCCCTCCCCACTCAGACCACACCCAGAGAGTCCGAGCTAAATTCTTGCTTAAAAAATTGCTATTTTCTAAGAAGCTATTTTAGTTTATTTTTGACCATTTTAATTTATCACAGTTAGGTACTTCATTCTTACCCAGAAATGATTTGATATAGAGATAAAAACATCTGCATTGGACCTTTGAGGCTAACTATCATGTACAGTATTCAGCGTTAGTACGTATTACCATACACACCATCACAATCGAAACTTAGCAGATCTATAGTCTTGACTGACTGACCACTCATGAGAAAATCCATGATTAATGAGGGCGTGTAAATGAAGAGAAACAAAGTTTGTCTTTAGAAATATTCAAACTCTGCATGACCTAAAAGACCACACTCACATCACACCAAACGGTGATCTGCTGTTGGTCTGATGATCATCCAGCGCGCTGTGTTTTAGGGACCACCCACTGATGGATGTAAAATCGGTTCGCACTCTGTTTGCAAATTGCCAAGTACTCTCGGCTGGCAAACGCTATTGGTGTGACTGGGTCTTAACTGACCATACTATGCTATTGATCATACTATGTGGTGGTCAAAATGTGTGCGTGAACCAAAGAGTAGGGCTAAAAAGTTAATCAGGTTCATGACCCTAGAGTGACCCCGGGCTGTAGAGCCAAGTGTTAGGGACTAGGTAAGGCCAGACCACAGCTGGTGCCTTTATAATGCCTACATGACTCTCTGATCCCCATACTGAACCATATAGACCCACAGATGAATAACTTCCACCATGGGTCACTTACAGACCCAGGAAGGACACAAACATCATTCTGTTTGAATAGGACATCTACTTGAACTGTGTTTATTTGGAATTCACTGCTTTATTAATTCACATCATGGAGCATTCTGTATGTGCACTGTACAGCACAGCGTCTCCTTTTTCTGTACTGGAGTATAATTGTAGGGTGGAGCAGGTTGAGAGCTTCAAGTTCCTTGGTGTCCACATCACCAAACTATCATGGTCCAAACACACCAAGGCAGTCGTGAAGAGGGCACGACAAAGCCTATTCGACCTCTGGAGACTGAAAAGATTTGGCATGGGTCCTCAGATCCTCAATTTTTTTTTACAGCTACACCATCGAGAGCATCCTGACTGGTTGATCACCACCTGGTATGGCAACTGCTCGGCTTCCGACCGCAAGATACTACAGAGGGTAGTGCGTATGGCCCAGTACTTCACTGGGGCCAAGCTTCCTGCCATCCAGGACCTCTATACCAGGTGGTGTCAGAGGAAGGCCCAAAATAATGCGAAAGACCAGCCACCTTAGTCATAGACTGTTTTCTCTGCTACCGCTAAGCAAGCGGTACCGGAGCGCCAAGTCTAGGTCCAAAAGGCTTCTTAACAGCCTCTACCCCCAAGCCATAAGACATCTGAACAGCTAATCAAATGGCTACCCGGACTATTTGCATTTTCTACACCGCACCCCCCATTTTTACGCTGCTGCTACTACTCTGTTTATTATCCATGCATAGTCACTTTACCTACATGTACATATTACCTCAATTACCTCGACTAACAGGTGCCCCCGCACATTGACTCTCTACCGGTACCCCTTGTATATAGCCTCGCTACTGTTATTTTATGTTGCTCTTTAATTACTTTTTTTTTTTTTTATATATACATTTTATACTTCAGTTTATTTTAGTAAATACTTTCTTAAAACTGCATTGTTGGTTAAGGGCTTGTAAATAAGCATTTCACAGTCTACACCTGATACATTTTGCGCATGTGACAAATAACATTTGATTAGATTTTTTACACACTGTACTGCTCGATCGGTTTTAAAATGCTCTTGTTTGAACACGACGTTCTGTTTTTGTAACGGTTTCACTCCTATTATTTCACACACGCCTATCATTTCACAAAGTAGATGCTGCCTGTAGCCTCTGCATGTTCCAGCACTAGTTCTCAGAGAGGAAAATTACCTTGAATGATGTTTGACCCAAACTAAACACTGACTACTAAGCAAATTGGATCGCATTAAAGTTTTAGCTCACGTCTCACCACGGGTCTGCTGTGCACATCCTTTCTAGCTGGGTAGCTCAGCTCATGATTTCTGCAGCAGCGAGGACTGTGTTGGAGACTAAGACATGATGCTATTCCCCTGAAAGGAACTAGCACGGAAGGACAGGAGAGTGAAGAGCTTACTTAACCAGGTGGAAAGAGCACCGGGTACCAGCAGGGGATAAGAGGTTGTTAGGTTTATCCTTTAACTAGCCCCCTGTCCCTGATCATGTAGTGAAAATGAACAAGGCCTATGAAAGTGTCCTAAATTGCACCGTATTACCTACAGTATAACGTGCCCTGCATAGTGCATTACACTATGGGCCCTGTTTAAAAGTAGTGCATTATATAGGGAATAGGGTGCAATTTGGGACTCAGATTCATTCTTCTTGACCACCGTTGTATCAGTGATGAAACATGTCATCATACTATGGGGGCATATTCATGGTGGTTCCAGTGATATAAGGACATAACAGCTAATTAATCAGCTATATCATTACCATAATGTCCCCATTTGTGAGTTGTAACAGCTCTGACATAACTCAAGTGCTTCGGTCTTATGTAATGAGGTGATGAACCAGAGTCAATGAGCAGAGCACTGACATACATTCCACTGGCTCATCCCAGTTTTTCTAGTGGCGTTTCACAGGCAGCTGACTCTCTTCTAATTCCATTCACTGGCTGAGAACAGCCAAGGATTACAGCACAGCATTCCCACGTTTACATCCTGACTGGAATATGAAATGGGAAGTACAATACACTACAGGGATGGGATCAATTCCATTTCAATTCAGGAAGTAAACTTAAATTCCAACTCAAATGTTCCTCATGGGTCATTCCTTTAATGTCCTGAATTGAAATGGAATAGACCTCAACCCTGTACAATTTACTTCCTGATTTGAAACCCCAACTCTGTTATCCACAGGATTGCTACAGTACATAGATCATGAATGCTTCCCATTGCCTCCCTGTTGTTTTCAGTCATGGAAAGCCTAGATATTTCAGTCCACTCAAGTTGCATCGGGTCTATGGACATCCAGGAGCCAGTCTGGCTGGGCTCTAGAGGTAAAGGGTCATTGGCTGCCTCTGGGAGGGGTGAGGAGGCAGAGATGATAGAGCTCATTCATCCAGAATAGGATGTGAGACATGTTGGTCTAGGAGACAGAGGGAGAATTCTGAGTAGGGTCGTAAGGAGACATACGGTGACAGTGTTATGAGGGGCAGGTGGAATAGAACAAGTGTAGCCCCACAGAATTAAAATGCCATGTATTGCCGCACAGAAACACTGTCCTTGCTTCCTTAACGATGCACTGCAATAACACATGTAAAGACACGGGGTGGAGGGGTACAAAAGATTCCAACCACTGTCTAAACGTCCACATTGAATATGAACTCCTGACCAACAAGAGCCTTGTTAACCTAAAACCTGTGACCTCCCCAAACGATTCCACCACGTGTTATAATGGTCCTCTATTTATTTACGTGGCTGTATCCATGCTTACCACAGAAAGCTTAGTCACCATTATCATGAGGTGTAAAAACTAAAAGGATGATGCGTGGGTGTCTGTCACACACACACACACACACACACACAAGCTGATTTGAAGATGAAAGAAACAAACAGAGCGCCTTTTAATGTGGCTCTTCTCAACTGTCTTCGGGCCAGGCACTGAGCCACATGTCACTTCACACGACAGCACTGGAGCCCTGGGTGAATATGTAGCATCATAGTGTTGTCCACCAAACAAATGTTCTCACGTCAACATTTCAGCTACTCCTGTCCTAACAAGTCCCGACTCCACATCATATCATAAGGGTAATTATGTCATTTCATGAAAAAGGGCATGAATTGTCTGGCAACACTGCAAACGAGTCAAACAGGTTGGTGATTCTCCACAGTTCACGACATACTGCATTTATAAAATAGGCCCACCACATGTGATGTTTCCTTGCCAGAGCATTTTCAAAACAAATTTTTAAATTAAAAAAACAACTCACATTTTCACATTTGTTGCAACACATTCAATCAACTATTTTCCAACAAAAAAAGCATTTCCTGAGAATCAATAGATTCATGACTTACTCACTGAGCAGACTCCATCCACCACAACAGTAAAAAGTGATATATCTCAACTCCTACACTCAAGCCAAGTGCTTCTTGAAAGCCAAGAACAGCATCAATTAAAAGCCAATGCTTCATGACTGCATTCATTGGCTGAGGTTAAGAGTCCTTGAGTATGTAATTCACACAGCCAAGTGGTACTGTACCACTGAGAATAGGGAAGCCAAGAGGTTGGTTCCTACTAAAGCAGCCTGCCTGGCTCTTCTCCTCCTGCTGTGACGATAACACACAGCAAGAGACTGACTCGGTTTGATTGGGTTCACCACTGATAGGTGCAATCAGGCTGGGGCTCAGGAGGAGAGAGCATCTGCATGCCTGATACCCATCAGTCAGTCTGACTCTTAATGTTATTCAGAATGGGCAGCATAGAATAAAACATGTATCTTTTTGCACAGAAATGTCTGTAACACACAGTATCCAACCCGATACACCACACATGCACAGAGCAGCAGCTTCCTTCACACTCGTCACACTGTTAAAAGGCATATCACATAACCAGCACAAGCAGGACAGGTTCAGAATTGTGTTTTTAATAACTTTTAAAAAAACAGCTATAAGAAACAGATAAACCTGAATTTCCCATAACCAATGATAGGTAGTAGAGCAGGGATCATCAAATAGTTCAGCCGCTGGCCGATTGTTTCTTGAGCGGATGGCCGGGGTGCCGGAACATACTTACAAATAATTTGTAGACTGCAAATTGACCGCAAGAAGCCCAAACAGATATAAAATTTGACTAAAACATAATTTTAAACCTGTTATATAGCTATACTGCATGGGAATACTTTGGAACAGATTCCCTAAATTAAAATCACTTGGAGCTGGTTTGCTGGTGTTTTTACAGTTTTATGTCCAATTATTATTTACTTTTTTTATAAGAATTTTACTCAGAAAACCTGTGGGGCCTCTTCAGTTTTCCGGATCCCCATTAGCTGTTGCCAAGGTAGCAGCTACACTTCCTGGGGTCCAATCACATTTACATACAATAAAACACATTATTACCACTCTACCATAACATATACTACCTTTCAAAAGTTTGGGGTCACTTAGACATGTTCTTGTTTTTGAAAGAAAAGCAAATTTTTTGTCCATTAAAATAACATCAAATTGATCAGAAATACAGTGTAGACATTGTTCATGTTGTAAATGACTATTGTAGCTGGAAATGGCTGATTTTTTTATGGAATATCTACATAGGCGTACAGAGGCCCATTATCAGCAACCATCACTCCTGTGTTCCAATGGCATGTTGTGTTAGCTAATCCAAGTTTATCATTTTATAAGGCTAATTGATCATTAATTAGAAAACCCTTTTGCAATTATGTTAGCACAGCTGAAAACTGTTGTTCTGATTGAAGAAGCAATAAAACTGGCCTTCTTTAGACTAGTTGAGTATCTGGAGCATCAGTCTATTCTTGTTCTGAGAAATGAATGCTGAAGATCTCGTACAACGCTGTGTACTACTCCCTGGACAGAACAGCTCAAACTGTCTCTAACCAGAATAGAAAGAGTGGGAGGCCCCGGTGTACAACTGAGCAAGAGGTAGTAGTACCCGCAAAACACCAGTCTCAACGTCAACAGTGAAAGGTGACTCCAGGATGCTGGACTTGGAGGACTTGTGAGGCATCTGTTTCTCAAACTAGACGCTAATGTATTTGTCCTCTTGCACAATTGTGCACCGGGTCCTCCCACTCCTTTCTATTCTGGTTAGAGAGTTTGTGCTGTACTGTGAAAGGAGTAAGACACAGAGTTGTACGAGATCTTCAGTTCCTTGGCAATTTCTCACATGGAATAGTCTATTCTTGTTCTGAGAAATGAAGGCTAACGAGATTCAGAAGAAAGTTCTTTGTTTCTGGCCATTTTGAGCCTGTAATCGAACCCACAAATGTTGATGCTCCAGATACTCAACTAGTCTGAAGAAGGCCAGTTTTATTGCTTCTTTAATCAGAACAACAGTTTTCAGCTGTGCTAACATAATTGCAAAAGGGTTTTCTAATGATCAACTAGCCTTTTAAAATGATAAACTTGGATTAGCTAACACAACGTGCCATTGGAACACAGGAGTGATGGTTGCTGATAATGGGCCTCTGTACACCTATGTAGATATTCCATTTAAAAAATAAAAAAAATACATTTCCAGCTACAATAGTCATTTACAACATGAAAAATGTCTACACTGTATTTCTGATCAATTTGATGTTATTTTAATGGACAAAAAAAAATGTTAATTGAAAGAAAAGCACAAGGACATTTCTAAGTTACACTACCGTTCAAAAGTTTGGGATATCTACAATACAAAATCAATAATACAGGAAAATAACAATACATGGATGTGTGTGTGTGTGTGTGTAGAGTGTGTGTGTGCCTGTGTCCCTTCACAATTTGTGTGAAGTGTGTCTCTTCAGAGCTTCAATGGGCATAGTGCCAAAGCTCAGGCTCCATTGTGTTAAGCCCTGGCAGACTCATCTGGATAACAGCCTTTTTAGCTAACAGTCCAATCCTTGCCCCTCCTGTCATTTCCCCAAATATTGTATACAGATCTTTGGCAAATGACAGGAGAGGCAAGGAGTGGAACGTTATCTAAAAACAATGGTACCCAAGGCTAGCGGCAGACCAGGCTACCTTAAAATAGTCTAGCGTTGATAGAGGGTAGAGGGCAAAGTGGAACACCAAAGGGAAAACCTACACTTGCTGGATCAATGGAGCAGTCGCCTTCATTCTGCTGAACCATGGAAAAGGAGCAACCATGTCCGACCAGGGGAATGTGTTAGCGTGTGTTACAAGTCAGTGGAGAAGGGAGGGAGAAGTTCGTATTTATATGACCAAAGTCATTGTTTGACTTCGCACTGCACAGCATGTGCTGAACAGAAAGTGCCCTTCTGTGTATAATGAGGTGTCAAGATGTGAGGTAGGTACCCTACCAAGAGTGTATGGTGCCTGAAGCAACAGCACTTGAAATGCAAAATGTATATTTGTGTAAAAAGTTGGAATTTAAGAGACATGGGCTTCATAAAATTGAATAGTGTGGACAAACTGGTTCAATCTAGAGTTAACCTCTCAGTTAGAAGCCAGGAAATTTGGCTGAGGGACCATTTTGAAACAGTTTTCCTTTCTCTTATAACCTGCCCAGGGACT
This sequence comes from Salvelinus fontinalis, assembly GCF_029448725.1. Taxonomy (NCBI): domain Eukaryota; kingdom Metazoa; phylum Chordata; class Actinopteri; order Salmoniformes; family Salmonidae; genus Salvelinus; species Salvelinus fontinalis. The sequence continues at coordinate 13,320,690 of NC_074689.1, forward strand.
GCGGTTGAAAATTAGCCAGCTGGCTAAAACCGGCACTTTTACTGAAACGTTGATTAATATGCACTGTCCCTGTAAAAATAAAATAAACTCAACTCTCTTTGACAAGCAATTCAATAACAAAACTAAAACATTTTAAAACATAATTCAATCTTAAGCACTCCCCAACCTCATTCCTGTCCTCACCGTAAAACGCACCCTTCTCATACCTTCTCATAGCCTTTCCAGTCACGTCCTCTCTCTCTCTCTCTCTCTCTCTCTGGTAGAGGGAAAATGTTGAACAATTTTCCATGCAAAAACAGCTCCCTGTAAAGAAATATCTTTGCAATACCAACTTTGGTTCACCAAAGTATTTAGACAGAGCTCTGTTAAATAAAAAGGTCCCAGTGATGTGACTCCAATAGTAATGTTGTCACACATTGTTCAGGGGCCAGTCAATGTTGGCACCGGCCATAGCAACAGTAACAAATTTGAATTAATTCAGTAGTAATTTAATGAGCCTAAACCTGACCATTAAAGTGCCACAAAAGGAAATACAATCAGGCCCTATTCAGCCCTGGGCTAAAAGCCTGGCATACTGACACTTAAAACAAGAAGCCTTTTAAGAGTATTACTAACATATGCTTACTGGTGATAGGCTACTTAAATTAAGGAAATAAGGGAAACAAATTTGGAAATTTGTGAAGGATCCCTTTCTGATTACATTACTAATGGAAGTGTTCTTGCTAAATAGCATGTGGGAAGATGGATCAGTCTGGGCAATATGTGCACCATGGACTATGAAGTTCAAAAAGTATACACTAGTCTAGACCATGTATGTATGAACATAAACGTAAGTGATTAATGTTTTAAACATTAGTAAATAATGTGGCAAACTCTTGAGTAAATGTAAGCTAGAGTGTAGTTGATTAACATTTGGTAGCCTAGGGCTATTCATGAATACGATAACATTACATTCTAGACTATAATTGACAGGCCTTTGATAAATAAGCACGTCAATAGTAGGGTAGGTTATGAATAAATATTGCAATATTGCGTTTAATTAGACCAGTTCCAGAGGAATCCAGAATAATCGTTCCGTACAAACACCTCCCACCTCCGCTCCAGGCCCTGCCTGCGCAATCCAGGAAGCCTGAATTCGGGATTCTAGACCGGTGAGAACTTTGCGTTGTGGCGCGAAATGACACCTTGATTGATAGTTGTCAATCACATTCACCGTCCAATACGTTCATCAGTCCAAAGCACGCACAAACACGAGCTTCTTGTGATTGTACCACAACACTGCTCTAGCGTCGTTGCCATAACATCTGTGGACGAATGCAATAGCATTGTTATAGCCTACACTTTTTAGGCTACCGCCAGTTTAGACGTGAGGACTCGCTTATATAAGTTTGACAACATATTTATCTTTTGCACCTAATGTTGTTGTAACATTGTTGGCACAGTTGATACAATGTTCACATTTTAGGATTTGCTATCTATGGGATAGGCTAGGGCAACTTTGTGCATCGTCCTGTTGTTAGCGCCACTCCACGTCAATCATGTCGATCAATCAATCATTCAACCAATAATGATTTTCTGTATTCCCCTTTCCCATCTTTCTCTAAGAAAATCGCCATATTGAGTAAACTGCACCAGCCGTACTATAATGTTACCGCAGAAGAACAAAAACACCCATTGCAAAAATTCATAAAACACTTCCTACCTTCGCAATAGCCTTTTTATATCTCATGGCGGCTTGCTCGATAAGACTGTGGACTTTAATAGTTCCATTGCCACAAGGAACCACCACCCTGGTCCTCCCAAAACACACTGTCACTTTCATATTAGTTCCCGAATCCCGATGTACTTCCGCTGAGGTGTATTCCTTACTACTTTGTAGATGTTCCAATTATGAATTTCCTTTGGTGTCAAAAAGATTGTATTCCAAACAAGCAGACAGCAATAATCTTCATCGTCTCTTCATACCGTCTAAACGTTAACGTTTTACCGACCACCTGTTCTCTAAAGTGTTCCTACTACGATCCTATTCCTTGGACGAATAGCCTGCCTGCATCGCGGCAATCATACACAGCACAGTGCTGGGAGGGTGGCGTGACTGGCGTCTCTCTCCCCGCGCTGGTGACCACGAGTACTGTGGTGACTCACCATGAACCGAAACTTCCCAAGTCTCTTTCAGAATTCCATGTGATAGTTAGTAGTAGTTGGAGCCGTGTGTCATCGCTGGGCATTTTATTATGGACACGTCATGTATTCTGAACAAAAATCTAAACGCAACATGTAAAGTGTTGGTCACATGCTTCAAGAGCTGAAGTAAAAGGTCCCAAAAATGTTCCATACTCACAAAAAGCTTATTTCTCAAAAATGTTGGGCACAAATTTGTTTACATCCATGTTAGTGAGCAGTTCTCCTTTGCCAAGATAATCCATCCACCTGAGAGGTGTGGCATTTCAAGGTGATTAAACAGCATGATCATTACACAGGTACACCTTGTGCTGGGGGGCAATAAAGTGCCATTATAATATGTAGTTTTGTCACACAACACAATGCCACAGATGTCTGAAGTTTTGAGGGAGTGTGCAATTGGCATGCTGACTGCAGGAATGTCTACCAAAGCTGTTGCCAGAGAATTGAATGTTAATTTCTCTACCAAAAGCCACCTACAATGTCATTTTGGAGAATTTGGCAGTACTACCAACCGGCCTCACAACCGCAAACCACATGTAACCACGCCAGCCCAGGACCTCCACATCCAGCTACTTCGCTTGTGGGATCGTTTGAGACCAGCCAGCTGATAAAACTGAGGGGTATTTATGTCTGTAATAAAGCCCTTTTGTGGGGAATAGCTCATTCTGATTGGCTGGGCCTGGCTCCCAAGTGGGTGGGCCTATACCCCCCAAGCCCATCCATGTGAAATCCATAGATTAGGTCTTAATTGATTTATTTTTACTTTAACATTTATTTAACTAGGCAAGTCAGTTAAGAACAAATTCTCATTTACAATGACTACCCCGACCAAACCCTAACCCGGGCGATGCTGGACCAATTGTGTGCCACCATATGGGACTCCCAATCACGGCCGGTTGTAATACAGCCTGGAATCGAACTAGAGTCTGTAGTGATGCCTCTAGCACTGAGATGCACCACTCCGGAGCCCAAATTTCAATTGACTGATTTCCTTATATGAACTGTAACACACTAAAATCATTGAAATTGTTGTGTAACGGATGTGAAATGGCTAGCTAGTTAGCGGGTACGCGCTAGTAGCATTTCAATCAGTTACGTCACTTGCTCTGAGACTTAAGTAGTGTTGCCCCTTGCTTTGCAAGGGCCGTGGCTTTTGTGGAGCGATGGGTAACGCTGCTTCGTGGGCGACCGTTGTCGATGTGTGCAGAGGGTCCCTGGTTCGCGCCCGGGTCGGGGCGAGGGGACGGTTTAAAGTTATACTGTTACATTGGTGCCGTGACCCGGATCACTGGTTGCTGCGGAAAAGGAGGAGGTTGAAAGGGGGGTGAGTGCAACGGATGTGAAATGGCTAGCTAGTTAGCGGGTACGCGCTAGTAGCATTTCAATCAGTTACGTCACTTGCTCTGAGACTTAAGTAGTGTTGCCCCTTGCTTTGCAAGGGCCGTGGCTTTTGTGGAGCGATGGGTAACGCTGCTTCGTGGGTGACTGTTGTCGATGTGTGCAGAGGGTCCCTGGTTCGCGCCCGTGTCGGGGCGAGGGGGCGGTTTAAAGTTATACTGTTACAGTTGCATGTTGTGTTTATATTTTTGTTCAGTATATTTTATTATATTTTAGCCTATTCTGTTCTTTTCTACATTATTCTGTTATGTTCTACTCTATTCTATTTTCATTAATACATTTTTGGAAAAATTATCAGGTCCTTAAACAGTCTCATAATGTGCAAGAAAAATATCACAACAGGCAAGACTGTTGAAGTTTAGATGATTTAATTTTTGCTCGGGTCAGCGCTTCCAAGTTTTCCCTCACTTCATTATAATAATACACCAGTGACCTTTACACCATAGACAATCTATTTTAGGGTAAAAAATAAATACATCTCTAAAGCTGTCTATGCTTACCTAAAAATGTGTTTAATGGTCTCAACTTGAACAGTTTCTCATGTTATGCACATTTTTGTAAGCACATGTAAATATTCCTCCTCTCCGGTTGTAGGGCTATGCAATAGCATATATTGGGAATCGTGAATTACTTCTTGGCTTCAGCCCATGGCTCCTATTAGGAACACAGGCCATTGACGAATATCCTCCCTTACTTAGTTTAGGACAAGTTTTTCCAGGACTCACCAGTTGGCCGCTCTCTGTCAGCTCTGCTTTTATGAATAGATATTCTGAAGCCAAAGTATTCAGTTGTCTAAATTGCAGCGCTAATGGTCCTGATCAGCAGAAGACGGCAGATGACGGACACAGATTTTTGGAGAGGGACAGAGCACATCTGGATAGATGACCATGCTGCATGCCTCCACTAGAACGGTTTGTCACGTTATGCAGACTGTTTGTGACTGAGGACGAAAAAGTCTTTAAATATGCCTCTAAACCAGTATGCAATAGATGCACGCCCCATGTGAATCGTGAATAGAATTATATGCTATTATCCAGCCAAGTTCCATTGTCCAAATGAAAGTTCTAAGGGCCCTGATGAGCAGCGGACGACAGACGTGTGAGAGAGATCTGTGGAGAGACGGACAGAGGGAGGATAGATGACCACGCTGCATGCTAGTGACGAGGGAGCACGTCCAAGTCAGCTGGAATGCAGTCCCACCTCCCAAAATAAACCATCACATTAATTCAAATGGTAATACATATTTTATTCTGTAATACATCCATTGTTAGATTAATCAGATGAGGCTAAGAAACAAACCTATATATTCGTAATGGATCCCTCCAAATGGGTGGTACTTAAATACACCTTATACTAAGTTGTGTGCTTACATGCATATGGGGGCCAAATGCCAGATAATGGCATGCCATAGCTCTCTGTTAATCATGACAGCTGGTTGGCTCCTCTGTTTCATGTGGTCTTCAGGGTACTCACAATATGAGACTGCTGTCGCCCAGCTCAGGATGCCTGAAACAGTGATCAGTAAATCTCAGCCTCCTGGCCCTGGGGCTGCATGTATCAAGCGCATCACAGTAGGAGTGCAGATCTAGGATCAGTTTAGTCTTTTAAATCCTAAAATGGGATAATATGGACAAGAGTTACCTAACCCTAGATCAGCACTCCTACTCGGAGATGCTTGATACATACGGCCGTAGATCTTCTCACTGGTCCTTGGGCAGAGCTACTGGTTGGTCAGGTCTTGTGACCAGTGGACCCTGGTTCTCGTTTTATGCATTAACAAATAAAGTAATCAACAGCATTGGAATACAAGAAAACAGGATTGTAAATGACTTAACAATGTGTAACTCCGTAAGTAATAATAATGTGTCCCCTTGCACTCCCCCTGGAGGTAGGCTTTGGCATTAAAGAGACAATACATCCACCCTGTTCATTTTTCATCACACGGATCCATACACACTCCTTTGAAATATTTACCAAAAACCCACAGTATTTTATTTATTTATTTGACAAGCAGCAGGATCATGTTTGTCACCTCAATTTGTTTTTTCTTTACATTTGAAAGTAGATACAATTATCAGTTTAACGGTTTTATTACAATATTTTTTTTAAACTTCGATACATTTAAAAACAACTGCAAACGTGAGAAAAGAAAGCATGGTTTTCCGCATCTAGTCTCTAACATTTTTGTCAATGTCACAGCTCACTCGCTTTTTTCCCCCCCATTCTTTTTTTGTTTTCAGCTAAGTCGACCAAAAATGTATTATCAGCTTTGCGCTCAGATACCTACAGGCATTTTCCATTGACGCAATGGGTGCGTGGCACTGGTGATGTTGTAAACAGCATAAAATCAGATGAGGGGGGGGATGGCGGCCAGAGGGTGTCATGACTCGGTGGGTGTCTGGGTTGAACAGTTTTGTTTGTTTCCAAGATGGAGGCCCACAGACCTGCTTCATCCCTCCCTTCGTATAGGAGCATGCGAGACAGCGACAGCCCAAAAATAAATGAAGAATGGCCCCTGACGTTCTTTGCTTAGCCAGCAGTTGGTTGGGGTAGGGGCCTTATACACCATTATGCCACGTAGCTATACTCGTCTGCAGAGCTCTGGCTCCTCTCGATGTACTGCTTGTCGATGAGCACCTCAATGCACTTCTTGATCATGCTGATACTGGGGTTAAATCTGGCTTTGGACTGGTTGATGACCTGAGTGGAGAAATAAACAGGCAGAGAGAGAAATTAACAAGCTGCGTTACTCTGTCATTGGTTAATAGATCCATCGTCAACGCAGTGAACATTCCCTCCGGATTCCATTTTGTTGTTATTTTTCCTGTTGCAGCATGCCGTTTATTTCTCCAGCTGGATATTAACACAAACAAACCTTAACTGCCTTTGCTTGCGATAGTACAGCTGTGCCCAATGGAATTGTCTGTAAAGCCATAGCTCACTCTATGAGAGGTTTACTGGATGTGTAAAGAAATCCAGTCTGTACTGAAAGGCCGTTCTGATACACTCGTCTTCCGTTCAATTTGCTACAGAACCTCCCTTGGAGCGGTGCTCAGTTATCTATCTCACGCACCTAGTGATAATACATCTCTTCTCTTGCGCAATCACGTACTGCCCCATGACCAGTGAGAACACATGCAGGAGTTAGAGACCACATCACAGGTTGGCCCCGGGCAACCAGCATCTCGGTTATGTACCAATCTCTCCATGGAGAGGTGTTCCAAGCATGGAACAGTATGTGATTGCTCAAGAGAAGGGGTAAATATGTGGTGGGAAAGGTAAGCCACTAAAGCAGTCACGTATACCCTCATGTGCTTTGACTGAAATAACAAATATTGAACCATTAAAGTACAAACAGAAAAAGAAAACAGCGGTTGGAGGTGGTGTGTTGTTAGGGAGAAAGAATATAGTGAGTAAATGAGAGAGAGCGAGGGAGAAAGAGGTGACAGCTGAGAGCAAGGGGCCCTCTCTCCAGTCCGCAGGCGTGTTCTGACATCATCCCTAAGGAGAGACACTCATTCCATCCTGACACATCTCTCTGTTCTAGGTTCTCGACTCACAGATGGCATAACAGTATCTTATCATCAGGGAAGGAATTCACCCACCTGACAACAAAGTAGAACATCAACACAGGAAGACAGCAGGAAGAGACATAGGCTAGAGAGGCACACCAGGGAGGACACAGTGCTCCCTCTGGCAGGGGAAAAACAGAGCTGTGCCCTCGGGGAAACCATTGGATCTCTCCATTCCCATGTCTCAACCTGTATCTCCCTTGCCTGTTCCCAAATCTGTTGGTGCGGCGTAGAAAACTCCTATGGCCATTGACAAGACAGCACAAACAGATCTGGGACCAGGCTAGTGTCTCCCTCTATCTCAGGCATCTGTACAGCGTGTGTACAGTATTTATTTATTTTTTGTATTTCTCCTTTATTTAACCAGGTAGGCTAGTTGAGAACAAGTTCTCATTTACAACTGTGACCTGGCCAAGATAAAGCAAAGCAGTTCGACATATACAACACAGAGTTACACATGGAATATGAACATGAAACATACAGTCAATAATACAGTAGAAAAAGTCGATATAAAGTGTGTTCAAATTAGGTAAAATAAGGGAGGTAAAGCAATAAAATAGGCCATAGCGGCGAGGTAATTACGATATAGCAATTAAACACTGGAGTGATAGATGTGCAGAACATGAATTTGCAAGTAGAGATACTGGGGTGCAAAGGAGCAAAATAAATAAATAAATACAGTATGGGGATGAGGTAGTTGGGTGGGCTATTTACAGATGGGCTATGTATAGGTGCAATGATCTGTGAGCTGTTCTGACAGCTGGTGCTTGAAGTTAGTGAGGGAGATAAGTGTCTCCAGCTTCAGTGATTTTTGCAGTTCGTTCCAGTCATTGGCAGCAGAGAACTGGAAGGAAAGGCGGCCAAAGGAGGTGTCGGCTTTGGGGGTGACCAGTGAAATATACCTGCTGAAGCCCGTTCTGCGGGTGGGTGCTGCTAGGGTGACCAGTGAACTGAGATAAGGCGGAGCTTTACCTAGCAAAGACTTGTAGATGACCTGGAGCCAGTGGGTTTGGCGACGAGTATGAAGCGAGGGCCAGCCAACGAGAGAGTACAGGTCGCAGTGGTGGGTAGTATATGGGGCTTTGGTGACAAAACGGATGGCACTGTGATTGACTGCATCCAATTTGTTGAGTAGAGTGTTGGAGGCTATTTTGTAAATGACATCGAAGTCGAGGATCGGTAGGATAGTCAGTTTTACGAGGGTGTGTCGATCCCCTGTACATGGTTGGACGTGTGAGACATTAAAACTCACCTCCTGTATGAGGGCATTGTGTCTGAGCACTTTGCGTGCCTTCATGATTCTCACTATAGCAGCTTGTAAATACATTTTGCGGTCCTCGTCCACTGCACTCCTCGTCTGCTCCATCTCCTGCAGGGTTGGAAACACAGAAATAGGGCTTTACACAGAGGCCGACATATTGACAGCAGATGTGTTTGCATTGTAGGATGAGCTATCAAGGGTATAGGGTACTGTACCTGTGGTGTGTCTTTCTGCATTGACGTTGTGATCTTGAACTTTGTTCTTTTACTGGTGAAACTCCTATTTAGTGAAAATGTGGACTCTGCCTCGATTTCCTCCTGAAGACGAGAAAAATAGTTACCCGCTGACTGATGAGAGTATCCAAAAGGACTGAGGATTAACACAAATGCCAAGATGAGCTACTTCTAAATCCTCCTAACCAATAAAGAAGACCCTGCTGACTCCAGATCTCCGGGTGACTCTGTGGCTGCTGACACCTGACCCCTGACCTTTTGGGAGTCGTGGTTGAGCATCTTGACATCCAGCAGGGACTTGATGGTCTTCTGAAGCTCTTTCTCATTCATCTGGGTGGAGTCCTGGAGCTCCTTGTAGCCTACCTGTTAGGATATGATAGTGAGCTAAGTGACTACTTAGTTAAGGCACAGTTAAGACAGCCCATTTCCACTAAACACGTTGGTTTGGTAACACACCGTCTCACTGTTGTTGAATGCCAGCAGCACCGCCATCTGGTAGGTGGTCACCATGGCAACGTAGGGCTTGGAGAGATAGTTCATCTTCACCTCACCTGAAGAAGAGGGGTGACAATCATTATCATCACCACCAATGCTGTATATCAATACCACCATCTAATTCGCCACACCTACTGATAACAGCATGTAAGAAAAACCAAGGAGAAATCAGACAAAAGTAATCCCCAATCCTGTGTTCTCTGGGTATTCTTGTAACCGCAAAGAGGGATTTAGTTCCAATCCATTAATTGCAGTGTTTGTGTGGGGATGCTGTTGTAATGTTTGAAGGAGTCATCACGGTCTTAGCGCTGTGTGATTTCATGGATCATGTAGTAGCAGTGCCAGGTGCAGCTCAGTGTTAGGTAGAATCCCAGCCTCTCTAACATGGACCTGTAGTAGTGTCACACTGATTTGGGATAAAACGCTCTGCAGTGCATACAGACAATCCATTTCAGACTACAGAAGTCTCACCCTGTTACTCTTGTTGAGCTATGGATGCGATTTCAGTTTCAGTGAAACATAAGGTAGGGGGAGTGGGGGGTAAGTTGAGCCAGTTTCTATTCAGCATCACTCTGTCAATGGAAATATAGTATTCTTTCTAACAAAGATATCTACATAGGTTTCAGGATGTTGTGCATCCCTGGAAATAATCCGAATTCATGTAAACATTAAGAGTTTTGAAAACATAGCTGGTCTAACAAAAAGTGGTCTCATAGCACAACTTACTCGGGTATGGGGTAAGTTGAGCCCTGGGACAGGGCAAATTAAGCCCCCTTCAAATGTCTGTACTGAATGAAATATTATACTTCCCAAACACAATGCAATCGCTTTTGTGTCTTTTAATAACACCTAACAAACACTGTACTTTTTTATTTTAATTTTTACACTTTTAACATAGGCCAGGCCTTGTTACCTCATATCCCAGCGACAATGTGCCATTACGCCTGGGAAGAAAACACTTAAATTTGCTCAACTTGCCATTGGATCAACTTACCCCAAGGCAAACCTTTTGACTATATTAGCCCACAGCTAGAAGGATGCACTTTTATGCTAGGTTAAGTATCTCATATTGCAGCTTAGAGAACCCAACTGATGTATAGAACAATATTAAAAAGATCTACTTAGATTCAAGCATCTTGAAACATATTAACACAAATTAATTTGTGTGAAAATCTGGTGAAAATCAGTACTTTGGACCTAACTTGCTTACCAATTTTTCCATTTTGTTTCTTCCTTCACACTCAATGAAATTATGACCTTTTCCTAAATATTTGGTAAAATTATAAATTTTGTGTATGGTTTCCTAGTAACAACTCTCACCTTTGGCTCAAATTACCAAACTCTTCCCAACTGCTGCCAACTAAACATTCCACATCTTTTGCACTGGGTTTCTGTACTACCATCATCTGCTGTATATACGTGTGTGTGTGTGTGTGTGTGTGTGTGTGTGTGTCTACCTGTGCAGAGATAGTGCAGCCAGGTCAACTTCCTCCCGCTGAAGTGCTGATTATAGAACAACTCAAACTGCAGAGAAAAACAATCATGTCAGAATGACATAAGATTAACATCTGCAGTTTTGTTGATGTGTAATCTTTGGGAACCACAGAAAGAAACGGTTATATGTCTATGGGCACGGCTCTCTCTAAACAACCACGTCTCCTGAACCACTACTCACCATCTGAACACTCTTCTCCAGCTCTTGTGGGATGGCAAAGGTAGATGAGGGGACGTGCGTGAGGGGCCAGGCTCCTGCCTGCAACGAGATGACACACACGCGCGCAGACACACACGGTAAGATATCTCCACCACCATAGTCATTGAGCTTCTCACAGCAAACGTGCCTGAAGTTACCTAATCTTTAAAAACTACTTTAAAAACCACAGATAACTCACCAATTACCCTGTTTCACAGTACTGACAACAACCAATTTATTTGGGGAAAAAAACACATTGGTGTTTTCTTTCCTAACAGGGAGTCCAGTTCTACTATTGGTAATGGCTATGATGTCATTTGTCCACTCTGTCCTCTGTTTTGTGTTATATGTGTAACCTCAAGTATGCCTAGCCTATGTTAATTAAAAAAATCCCCACCACTCCAGAAGTTTCCTCTCAGGAAAAACAAAGTTATTCTATTCTATGATGTGACAGTAACAACTACTGATTTGGGGGGGGGGGGGTACATTTTAAAACACCTGTATTTTTCATTCTATAGCTTGTTCTCAATCTTTTTAAATAGTGAGCCAACATGTTTTCAGCACTTAATTTCCCTGACTGATCAAAACTCATTTTCATCATGCTCTCTCGTCTCTCTGCAGCATTCATATAGTGAGCAATATGTTTGGAAAAACGAATCGAAATACATATAGAACCGTGATAATCACAATAATCGTACCAGCACCTACTGTAAGTATGGTGATAATATCGTATCGCGAGGTCCCTGGCAATTCCCAGCCCTAGTAACAACCACCTCTCACCTGTAATACATAGATCTGGAAGCTGATGCCCAGTTCGACCGGTGATTCCTGGGTCTTGATGAAGTTGTTGAATTTGTTGTTCAGGTCTGCGCTGACGCTCATGTCTGTGTACATTCTGTGGAGCTTGCTCGTGAACTCGTAGCCACACGCTTGCTGCAGGGGGGAGAGTGAGTTCACAGGGTGATACAGGGGAGAGGGAGAAGTGTGTGTGGGGGAGGGGCCTTCCTCTTTTGTTCTCTAATGCTCCTCTATTGTTCCTCAAGGGGAGGTCGATGACATCACGGATTCCCATAAGACCAACTCATTGAATGTCTACTCCTTGAAGTTTGCAGTTGTGTCAAAAAAACAAAATGTTTACCATTTAGTGCGTTTACTTTACGGTATTTATACTTGAAATATCACTTTAACAGTAAATGTAAAAATAAATAAAAAAAAAAATCACTGGAGGACATCTTGGAGGCAGTGATATTCATACTCTTTCAGCGATGACCACATTTTTCCCATCAAGAATTTCTCGCGACCCGACCCATGACCCATAAAATCATAAAATTTACATTTTTACATCAACAATAACCTTAAATTCATTACATCTTGATCTCTTATTAAAATTAAAATAAAACAAAAATATATTTACCCAATTTTTAAAAAAAATATTTTTTATATCATCTTTCTCAAAAACATTTGTATATTGTTCCATAGAATAACTTTTTTTTTTAAATTTTTTTTTAACGTTTTTTATTTTGTCTACCCCTCTGCAGGTCCCCTACGATCGCACTAGGTGTCGCAACTCTGACTAAATACCCCTGCTTTAGGGTTGGTTTGAGAGTTATGTGGAAAAGTATTTTAAAGAGAAAAACTGACAGTTTATAGAGTGATGCTTAATTATGGCATGAATTATTGGCATTCCGTTAGCATCTTGTCCAGGGAGTGTACTTGTACGTCAAGGTTTTTCCCGCTACAGAAACAGGAGATTATCCCACACGTCAGAAGCCTTTCGGTCTTGGAAAAAGCTTACTTTATGCAAGAAAGACCTTAACTGGCACCTGCTAAAGTTGAAAAGAGTCTTATTTCACCTTTAATTTGTTGATCATGGCTTCTTCTGAGTCCATGGACAAAGACAGCCCGTGTATTAACCTCTTTGCTAACATTCTTGCATAAAACTGTGCGAAAGAAAGAAAGGAGGGAAAGAAAAAGAGAGAGTGAAAAACATAATTAAGTTGAAAACAAAACACCAATTAATTCTCAGCTTCCAAAAAAAAAAAAAACATCTGTTTGTTTAATGCTCTTTAGTGAATCACAAAGTCAGTCTGGAAGGAATAAAAAGCAGCCATACTAGCAGTCGATATCCCTGGTCATGTGAGATAATGACGCTAATGCCCGTCTGCCAGCTACCTTTTGAAAAACGTCCTTGTCATCTATGTACTTGAACACGGTAATGAAGCTGGTCAGCTTGTCTTCCACTTCGTTCTCTGTCATTCCCTTTGCAGACTTCTTCAGAAGATTGTCACAATACTTGGCGAGCTATATGGATAAAGAGCAAAACACCACATGGTCAGACATTACTATGGTCTAAAAAATATATATATATAAAAAAAAAAAAACACAGGTAAAGTAGTAGAGATCTAGACCCACTGCTGTGCACAGGGTTTTAACTTTGTCTATTACCAGGGTATGATCTTATAACACCACACATTTCCAAACCTCAGGTGTCATGAATGAGCCTCACCAGTTCAGGTGCTTTGCAGATGGATTTGGGCTCCCTGTGGTTCACCACTGACGTCAAAGCCTGGGGAGGATCAAACGAGGCAGTCATTTTACATCCTCAGTTTCAGTACATCTACAGCTTAGACATTAATTTATACCAGGAGTTAACAGTTATGATTTAACCAACGAAGAGCATTCATAAATACAAACTTGATTCTTTCCCACAGGGAGTGAGGAACAATCTGGAAGCACATCCTATAGTGAAGACAAACATCTCACTGCCACCACCTACTGGTATTAACGGTCTAGTGTCCACATTGTGATTTTGCCAGAGAGTCATAATGATAATACCTTATCAAGTGCGCTCATGAAGTGCTGATCCCCATTCAGCACTGTGTTAATGAGCTGAACGAATTTACTGTGAACCTCCAACACGGACTCCACAAACAGGGTTGGCATCTGGGGAGGGAACCAAATGAAACAACAGGAGGTTTAGCAGTGGCCTGTTATATTATGTTAGCGATATAATCAGATACCGGTAACTGCCAAAATAAAGGAAACACCTGAGTAAATCAGGGATATAAAGTATATTGAAAGCAGGTACTTTGTTTCCATTAGTCAAAACTGCCTATATTAACAAATTGAACAAAAATTTGCTTTTTGGTCTTAATTTACAGTTAGGGTTAGGCATAAGGTAAACAGTGTGGTTAAGGTTAAAATCACATTTTAAGAAGATAAATTGTAGAAATATGGTAACGGTGTGGCAATTAGCATTCCATCATGCTTAGGGTCATGTATAAAAATGCCAAGTTGCCCATTATTTTGACTACCATGGCTAGAAGAGACCTCAGTGACTTTGAAAGAGGGGATTTAAAGGAGCATAGGGGGTTTAAAGGGTTGTGTGTGTGTGTTAGCCGTGAGTTATTGATAATCTTGATCACGTATAGCTAGTGTTTTAAGCCCCCAAAACAACCCATCTAGGACTGTCGTTTTACTGAGACGGGTTACTGGTGACTTATTCTTGTCATATCAGGTTTATGATAATGATCATCCGAGTCAAATATTGGAGTCAGAAAAGGATACACATATGAAAGGTTAGATATGCAAAACCTTGCAGAGAGCCTGACAAAAAAAAAAAAAAAGATGAACTATTGGAACCAAGATGTAAAAATAACTGAGGTTGGAACATAACTTACGAAATTAGTTAACAAAAAATGTATGCTTAATCCAGTATAAAACTAATGTATAGAATGTATTAGAAAAGATACTACATTCACAAATTGTACAGCACAATGGCAGAGTCATGTCTTAAGTGGAAAACTAATAATGACGCAATAATCCATTACTTCTAGGAACTTCTTCCAAAAGTTACGGACGGAGTTTGAAAGATGACTGTCAGAAGTATTACAATGTAATCCGTCTGTCTGCATATTATAAGACATGGCAAATGAGGGTGCAGTGAGATACCGAAGGATTGGACGATACATTTCTTGCCAATCATCGTGAAAAAATGTATACCTAAAAACTGGAAATCAACCAATCCTCCATAATTAACACAATGGAAAGGTCAAACGCTTTCTTTTCTTAAATGTTGAAAGTGTGTGGGTGACAGAGAGAAACAAAATGGTGCAGTTTGAGGCCATGAGGCGGAGTGATGCGGGCGCTGGAGATGGGGGTGTGAGCAGGTGGGTCTGGGCAGGTGTGATGTCGTTGATGTTGGTGTGAGTCTGTATGCTGTTAGTGTATGTTTTGTATTGTAAAATAATGTAAAATAGAAAAACATCATCATCTGATCATGCATACTGATAATGTAGAGCGATAACTTGGTGGAGATGTGACGTACGTTTTCCTGAGAGAGGTTACTGGTGGCTCGGATGCCCTCGTCGTGGATATGAACCTGGAGCTCCTGGATCATGTGAGGTAAACCACTGGACACGGCTCGCAGCAGGGTGTACATGTTAGCCATGTCTGTAGGGGGGAGAGAGGAAGAGATGGCGGGGGTGTTATGGAGCTCCTCAGTTAGCCACAGCTGGATGTTCTATGGTCAATTTGTAATCTGATAGCTATTTGCTGTGGTAATCGGCCAGAAACATATGGGATTTAGCCAGCCAGGTCAAATACAGCCTGCTCAATCGCCAAATAAAGAATGACCTGTGCTTAATTAACACTGGCTTTAAGCCAGCCCCTGGATCTATAAGCTAGTAGCTACCAGACTGCCCATCTAACTATACTGCCCATCTACACTGAACAAAATTATAAAACGCAACACGTGTTGGTCCCATGTTGCATGAGCTGAAATAAAAGATCACAGAAATGTTCAATACAGTTGAAGTCGAAAGTTTACACACACTTAGGTTGGAGTCATTAAAACTAATTTTTCAACCACTCCACAAATGTCTTGTTAACAAACTATAGTTTTGGCAAGTCGGTTAGGACATCTACTTTGTGCATGACACAAGTAATTTTTCCAACAATTGTTCAGACAGATTATTTCACTTATAATTCAATGTGTCTATCACAAATCCAGTGGGTCAGAAGTTTACATACACTAAGTTGACTGTGCATTTAAACAGCTTGGGAAATTCAATAAAATTATGTCACAGCTTTAGAAGCTTCTGATAGGCTAATTGACATCATTTGATTCAATTGGAGGTGTACCTGTGGATGTATTTCAAGGCCTACCTTCAAACTCAGTGCCCCTTTGCTTGACATCATGGGAAAATCAAAAGAAATCAGCCAAGACCTCAGAAAAAAAATTGTAGACCTCCACAAGTCTGGTTCATCCAGAATTGGGAGCAATTTCTAAACGCCTGAAGGTACCACGTTCATCTGTATAAACAGTAGTACGCAAGTATAAACACAATGGGACAACGCAGCGGTCATACCGCTCAGGAAGGAGACGAGTTCTGTCTCCTTTGAGATGAACATACTTCGGTGAGAAAAGTGCAAATCAATCCCAGAACAGCAGCAATGGACCTTGTGAAGATGCTGGAGGAAACAGGTACAAAAGTATCTACACTGCTCAAAAAAATAAAGGGAACACTTTAACAACACAATGTAACTCCAAGTCAATCACACTTCTGTCAAATCAAACTGTCCACTTAGGAAGCAACACTGATTGACAATAAATTTCACATGCTGTTGTGCAAATGGAATAGACAAAAGGTGGAAATTATAGGCAATTAGCAAGACACCCCCAATAAAGGAGTGATTCTGCAGGTGGTGACCACAGACCACTTCTCAGTTCCTATGCTTCCTGGCTGATGTTTTGGTCACTTTTGAATGCTGGCGCTGCATTCACTCTAGTGGTAGCATGAGACGGAGTCTACAACCCACACAAGTGGCTCAGGTAGTGCAGCTCATCCAGGATGTCTTGCTAATTGCCTATAATTTCCACCTTTTGTCTATTCCATTTGCACAACAGCATGTGAAATTTATTGTCAATCAGTGTTGCTTCCTAAGTGGACAGTTTGATTTCACAGAAGTGTGATTGACTTGGAGTTACATTGTGTTGTTTAAGTGTTCCCTTTATTTTTTTGAGCAGTGTATATTCACAGGAAAATTAGTCCTATATCGACATAACCCGAAAGGCAGCTCAGCAAGGAAGAAGCCACTGCTCCAAAACCTTCATAAAAAAGCCAGACTACAGTTTGCAACTGCACATGGGGACAAAGATTGTACTTTTTGGAGAAATGTCCTCTGGTCTGATGAAACAAAAATAGAACTGTTTGGCCATAATGACCATGTGTTTGGAGGAAAAAGGGGAAAGCTTGCAAGCCAAAGAACACCATCCCAACCGTGAAGCACGGTGGTGGCAGCATCATGTTGTGGGGGTGCTTTGCTGCAGGAGGAACTGGTGCACTTCACAAAATAGATGGCATCATGAGGCAGAACAATTATGTGGGTATATTGAAGAAACATCTCAAGACATCAGTCAGGAAGTTAAAGCTTGGTCGCAAATGGGGCTTCTAAACGGACAAATGACCCCAAGCATACTTCCAAAGTTGTGGCAAAATGACGACAAAGTCAAGGTATTGGAGTGGCCAACACAAAGCCCTGGCCTCAATCCCATAGAAAATTTGTGGGCAGAACTGAAAAAGTGTGTGAACAAAGAGGCCTACAAACCTGACTCCGTTACACCAACTCTGTCAGGAGGAATGGGCCAAAATTCACCCAACTTATTGTGGGAAGCTTGTGGAAGGCTTTCCAAAACTTTTGACCCAAGGTAAAAAAAATTAAAAGGTAATGCTACCAAATACTAATTGAGTGTATGTAAACTTCTGACCCACTGGGAATGTGATGAAAGAAATAAACACTAAAATAAATCACTTTCTACTATTATTCTGACATTTCACATTCTTAAAATAAAGTGGTCATCCTAACTGACCTAAAACAGGGAATTTTTACTGCGATTAAATGTCAGGAATTGGGAAAACGCAGTTTAAATGTATTTGGCTAAGGTGTATTTAAAATTCCGACTTCAACTGTACGTACTAAAATCTTATTTCTCTCTAATTCTGTGCACAAATTTGCTTACATCCCTGTTAGTGAGCATTTTTTCTTTGCCAAGATAATCCATCCACCTGACTGACAGGTGTGGCATATCAAGAAGCTGATTAAACAGCATAATCATTACATAGGTGCACCTTGTGCTGGGGACAATAAAAGGCCACTCTATAATGTGCAGTTTTGTCACAGAACACAATGCCACAGATGTCAAGGTGAGAGAGTATGCAATTGGCATGCTGACTGCAGGAATGTCCACCAGAGCTTTGGCAGATAATTTTTTTGACCATAAGCCGCCTCAAATTGTTTTATGCATTGTTCACACCAATAGCGTCTTTGCGCAAAATCATATGCAGCATCATCTGGATGTGTGTGCAACAAAAGTTCAACATTCACCTTCTACTACCATTTCTGTCAAGCCTACACATACAGTTCGATGCATACATTCGATAAATCCAGCGTATGCACCGCCTCTGTAACACAATGCTGCAAGGCAAACGCAGCGTTCCATTGGATATGCAATGACGTTGTCGGTGTGATCGAGACGTTAGAAATTTTGGCAGTGCGTCCAACCGGCCTCACAACTGCAGACCATGTGTAACCACACCAGCCCAGGACCTCCACATTAGGCTTCTTCACCTGCGGGATCGTCTGAGACCAGCCACCCGGGCAGCTGATGAAACTATGGGTTTGCACAACTGAAGGAATTGCTGCACAAACTGTCATAAACCGTCTCAGGGAAGCTCATCTACATGTTTGTCGTCCTCACCATGGTCTTGACCTGACTGCAGTTTGGCATTGTAACTGACTTCAGTGGGCAAATACTCACCTTCGATGGCCACTGGCAAGCTGTAGAAGTGTGCTCATGGATGAATCCCGATTTCAATTGTACCGGGCAGATGGCAGACAGTGTGTATGGCGTTGTGTGGCAAGCTATTTGCTGATGTCAACATTGTGAACAGAGTGCCCCCTGGTGGCGGTGGGGTTATGGTATGGGCAGGCAGGCATAAACTACAGACAGCGAACACAATTGAATCGAAGGCAATTTGAATGCACAGAGATACCATGACAAGATCCCGAGGCCCATTGTTGTACAATTAATCCGCCACCATCACCACATGTTTCAACATGATAATGCACAACCCCATGCTGCAAGGATCTGTGCACAATTCCTTGATGACGAAAATGTCCCTGTTCTGGCCTGTATACTCACCAGACATGTCACCCATTGAGCATGTTTGGGATGCTTTGAATCTCCATGTATGACAGCATGTTCCAGTTCCCGCCAATATCCAGTAAATTCGCACCGCTCTTGAAGAGTAGGACAACATTCCACAGGCCACAATCAACAGCCTGATCAACTCTATGTTAAGATGTGTCGCGCTGCATGAGGCAAATTGTGGTCACACCAGATACCGACTGGTTTTCTGATCCACGCACCTAACCTTTTTTTTTTTAAGGTATCTGTGACCATCAAAATCCATGGATTAGGGCCTAATGAATTTAAAAGGATTGATTTCCTTATATGAACTGTAATTCAGTACAATCTTTGAAATTGTTGCATGTTACGTTTATATTTTTGTTCAGTGTAACTACAGACTGACCATCTAATTTAGAGACTGTCCTAACTCTCAGACTGACCATCAAACTACAGACTGACCATTAAAATACAGACTGACCATCAAACTACAGTAATACAGTCTAAGCCAGCCCCTGGATCTATTAGTATCAAACAAACTGACCGTCGCTCCTGTAACCTGACTGACCGTCTCTCTTCTCCTGGCGGATGATATTCTGACACTCCCCATGGAGGAACTGCAGGTGGTCCGCCACCATCCTCTGCTGGCATTCGTGGATGACTTTGGCGTAGGAGCTGGGATGCAGGTACTTTCGACATCGCACCTCCTCGTCTTTCAACCGTCCTAAAACCTAGGTGGAGTCAGGGAGGGAAGGGAACACATTGGATTGATTAATTTGTTAAATACAGTTAATTATGCACATGTCAAAGACGCTACTTGCTAACTGGCCCAGGCCCAATAGGGCTGAATGACTGCCAAAAAACATAAAATGGAACGTATAATTAAACAGAATTTCCAAACGTGGATCTGCTGTAGACCGATGCAGTTCCTAGGTAAGGTCCGTTCCTCTCTGCTTACATCATTTCAAAAATAAATGTCCCCCACAAGTTATTTTTTTGTGCCGATATGGCACACATTCAGGACTTTTACATGAGGTAAGTAGAGAGGAAATGGGTCTACAACAGACGCCCGTTTGGAAAGTCTTTCATTTATGTTCTATTAGATGTTTTTGTATCAATTCCCCCCCCATATAAGGCCCAACCCTATGGAAGATCAGCAGAGTAAGTTGAAATTAAGTGTTATTTAACGTTGACTTCCGGCACACTATTCTGTTTTTTTGGAAGCTAATTCCTAGCAACTCTAGTGTGCAAATACTAGCGTTGCTAAAAGCAGCTAAAGGAACGCTAATGCGGCAGGGTTTTTCTGAAACAGAAAGCTTCCTCAGTTTGATCGCGTTAGGCTGGTCTGGACATGAGAACCGCAGGCCAGAGCAGCGAGCGAGGCATATCACATTTATAGGGACTTCAGTCACGCTCAGCACAACAGATGGCCAGACATTCCTACACAATGCCGACTGCCCCATTGCCTTTTAAAGCCAGTGTGGTGTTTATCCTGGTTAAAAGGCTATCAGATCACCGATTTACAGGTCCATTCGTGAACAGAGGCCAAGTCCCAAATGGCACCCTACTCCCTATATAGTGCACTACTTTTCCACAAAGCCCATAAGTAGTGGACTACAGTTTATAGTGAGTAGGGTGCCATTTCAGACACACCAGGCGGCAGCCATGATGCGAGTTAGCTAGCTAATGTAAGGGACTGTCTGTGATCTCTTTTCACTAGAATCAGTCAGTCAAACAGTAATACACAGATTAAACTCTGACGGTGCTACAGCTTGTTGCTCCATGGGTCTCCGCAGACTCACAGCAGAGCAATGCCTGTGTACAAGCTGCTCCAAGAGTCACCGAGCCTCTGATAAACTAACACCAAGAACACACAGCAAAATACACAATATCCATTTGTAGCTATGGCAAGTCCCACTATTTAACTGAATTCATAATTTATAATACCCGAACATCAACAGTTTGACTACATGCTTCCAATGAGACAACAGTATTTCTTAGGGTCACAACAGAGAACAGTAGAGCCCTTGGATTCTATGTACAAAGAATAAAACAGAGAGCAGCGGGTAACAAGGAAGTGAACTACACTACCTGTCCGTCAGACATTTTACCTTTTCCATAAAGCTACTGTGAACAGTTAGACCATAGAGATCCTATAATTCATAGAGCACTATGGATCTCTATTAGGTGGACTTACTACAGCCATCTTACCTTTTCCATATACTGTGAGCAGTTGGACTCTTGCAGTAAATTGGAGGCTTCCTGTTTGTAATACTCTCCTGTTTTCGTCAGAAATGGCCCTTCGAAGATTTCCTGATAAAACTGAAACATAGGAAAAGCCACGAGTGAGTTTAGAGAACACACATATCGGCATGGACATTCAGTATCCTGTACATTCATTAACAAAAGCAAGCATGAACAGTTTCAATTATTCAACGGCATTGATGCTATATAAAAAACGAGTTTCAAGACTATCGACTCCAAGCTAACTTAAAAGGAAATAATTCACTGTGGGAAAACAGGCTATAAAGCAAACAGAAATTACCACTGTCCAGAAATATCTAGAAACCAACATATGACATATGCTTACTCACCTTGAGAGGAAACTTTTTCTTGTACTGTTCAACATGAACAAAGGAGTTGATAACCCCATGGATTACTTTCTGATTAGGGTCCTCGCCGCACCGGTCACTGGAAGAGAACACGCTCCATTAGGGGTGACTCCATTTCCATTGAGCATTTACATGTGTCTTGCAAAATAATCGAATTAAAAGAGTAAAAGGTGACTTGTGGTTTTCAATTTAATTTCAATAAATAGAATAACAGTAATAACCTAAACTGGATTAGCCTGCTACAACAATACTATGTCAGAACAGAGCAAAAGGTTCTTTCTTTATCTTCACAAAAACTAACCTTCAGGCCAAGTCATTATGACAATAACAAATCACTAAATACGAGAACTGTGCATTTCACCTCAAGAACTTCTCCTCCAATGCTAGCCTTGTATAATCATAGTGCACATTTGAACCAATAACTACTGTACATATAAACCAAGAACCAACTTTTTGACTTCATTCAGCAGCATCCGTATCAGGACAGCTTGCAAGGGCTCGATCATCAGTTTCCTCCACATGTCTAGTGCTAACTGAAATTACAGTAAGGAGAATTGTATGAGCACATAATATTGTATGTAAGCACTCAGAAATGCAAACAGATATATTGTGACATTTGTACTGAATAACTGAGAATGTAAGTAATAAGATATGATTGAGACTTACCTCTCCTATCTCCATAAGTGGTTCGTTCATGTCAACCCCTCCATAGCCATACTGCAAGTCTGCCTCTGTCAGTTTGTTCTTCTTGATGAACTGTGTGTTGAGGTACCTACATTAGAAAAAGGGGAGAGAAAGTACATTACACAACATCATATTAAAATAATTACACTTGATAACTCTTATCTAGAGTTTTACCAAAGTGTTGGTAAGACTTGCTCACTATGGGCGACCCATAAGTCTCTACAGATTCACTAGTGTGTGAATGGCCAAGTTCCCAGGGCCTATCAGGCCACAGAGAGATAGCAGACAGAAATGCTGGCTCTGATGGCAGTCAGACTATCTACAAGTTGTTTTCACAGCTGTGCTGTCCACTTAGCATCAGCAGGACAGTGATGAGAAGCGATATAAACTCAAATTCATATATACAAAATTATGGGATGCCAACGTGCTAAATTACCTCTCAAATTGATGAGGAGCTTGTTGTAGAAAATTATGATATCTAAAGCTGTCACAGTGGTGGAGGTAGCCAAAGTCTTAAATTTCACAAAACATCTACCAATTTGAAATTTAAAATATCTGCACCTGAGTAAATGTAGCTTAGCCTAAATTGTAGAAGGGGCAGTGTTCTTTATATAAGGTGACAATAGCTGGGTAGGTCAGGAAATAGACATGACTGGGTGATAAGTGCTGGCAGCTACACAATAGCAGTACTCTACTACAGTACTATCAGATTCCACACACACACAAACACATTACCCGCCCAAGTGCACTTGTAAAAATAGATCCAATACCTCTATGGGGTATTGATTTTCAAATGGAGAGGACACGCACAGAAACAGTCAAAGGTTGTTGGCACTTCAAAGACAAGCGTTTCAAGGTAACAATCCCCAATAATGTGGGGAGCCTATGGGAGATGCAAGAAGGACTGAACTCCATAGTAACTACAGTGCTCATGCACCTCATACCGTATTTCTGTGGAAAACACCTACAAAACAAAGCCACAGTCATGTTTACTGGCACTAAACAATAGGAGAGATAAGGCTTACAGTAAGACTGAACTTATATAAGATGGTCTGTCTTATTTCAGATTTAGTCAAGCCTGGTGTATTGGCTCTCCTATTCCTCGGGATTCATCAAAACATTCATAAAAAGGCGGATGGATATTACCTGTACAAGCAATCCATGTAGTCTGCTCCCTTGCTATACTCCTCCCAGTATCTGTGGTACATAACTAAAACCTTCTCCTCCGACTCCAGAACTTTCTGAAATTACAGACAAAGAATATAAAAGTTTAATACCTTGGCACCTCAATGAAAAGCAGACAATCTACAAATACAGCTATTAGGCTATCCAATGTTAAGCAATGGGAAATTTCTCTGAATCAAGTGAAATCAATAGCTTAATGGACTAACATTTAGTAGATAACAGATCAAATATATTTCCCCCAAATGATGAATCGTATTTACCTTGTACAACTGTCTGACATGGTTCTCCAGGAACACCTTGGTCTCTGTGTACAACTTTTCACCCAGAGGCTCTGGGTAAGCAACACACAAGGCATAGATGTCACTGATTTTAGAGTAAAGGAGTCAAACGCATTCATATGTAACACTGAAGAAGAAAAACACGCAGACATTATTTTCTATTTAAAAAGTGACACGTGAACTTAAAAATGTCCCAAAGTTAACTTTGGCTTGTTTTAATGGGTCGACTACGTAAGCACAGACCAGTGGCATTTTTGCCTCCTAAATCATAGGCAAACTAAAACGCAAAAAAAAAAAAGAGACAGTTCAGGAACTCATTATCGGGATAAAAAAAAAATATGTAGAGCTGAGACGGAAAGGATACGAGAATCTGTCATTCCATGTGGCCCTCTCCACATAATCAAGCATCACCACAGCCTTGATTGTCGTCAGTAGCTTGTTCCATGTTTCATCAAAGTCCACCACCCGCGGCTTCAAGGACATCGTATGGCTTCTTCTTCAGGCTGAGATAAAGAGGGGGATATAACAGTTATTGGTGTGATTGCACAGCACTGTAATATTGGAGAAAACCATTTGAGAATTATTAGAGCAGATGAATAATGTATGGTTGTCAAATCAGCTAATATACACTCCAATTTTAATCAGTCCAACATCAGACTGCGAATATGATTGGTATTTTTCCTCTTCAAATTGGATAAACTGTTACATAATATGTATCAATAATTAAACAATAATTGGAAATACAGATAATTTACTGATCTGCCTGTAGCATAATGATATTAACTCTGATTAGAAGTATTGTTTGCACTTACAATCTCAAACATTGTGTTGTGATAACAGGGTTAATGACTTTACTTCTATATTGAACAAATTATATTGAACAAATTACAGTTAATGTAACAACTTAAACTAAAAGCCATATCACAAATGTGTCATGTAACGTTAAAGGGAATAAAATTGACTGTTCCAACAAATTCACGGGCTGTTACTAGAAAACTAATTGACAAACAATGCATTTCGCTAGAATAATCAGTAATCATGTTACCCAACGTTGCTAGCTAACTACATCAGCAATGATATATGTTAACAATATTCAGTCATTCATGACATGAGTTGAACTGTCACAGGTAGCAAGAGGAGTTTACTGCTCACGTTCGATATCCCGCAATACTTTTTTTTTTAGGCCTGGCTAGCTAGCTTGCAGCTATCCATTCCATTCGTCATTCAAGCTAGCTTGTCAGTTTCGCAGAATGTTGCTACATGTTCCAGACATAACTATTTCGCTTAGTTAGCTACTCATTGAAGTCAAACAGTCATATTTTTCTCAAACAATGTCTTAAATGTACTAACTAACCATGTAACTAGGAAGAAGCACCAAAATATCTTGCTAGGTATAGCAGCTAGCTGCTAGCTTAGAGATACAGTTAAAGCTTGGCACTTCTAACTAGCGACCGATTTGGGGTAGCTTCCTAACGTTAGCTACCTAGCTGCGACTTCAATACATTTGCACTGACAACACGCTACATCACAGTATCATTGTTTACAGAAACATGTCAACAAGGTTACGTGAAGATTTCCAATATATACATACCTCTAACCAATATGTGTTAATAAAAGTCAAGTTTCTTCACTGTCACAGGCTTGATCGCTTTCGCTTAGCTACAGCTCTCCATTACCCTACCTTATGGAAAATACCATTGTATCAGCTGTAGGGTGTACTGTATTGGAGTAGTAATTATTTGCATTTAATATAATAATAACAGAGAAGGTAAATGTGTATCGTACACAATGAAAACATGTATATCTAATAAAAGTCACAATTACAGAGGGCGTCGAGTCAAACACCTATAAAAAAAAAACAAGATTGTAAGGCAAGAACATCCCTATTTTGTAATGGTGTCGGCACCAACTACGGGTAACCGTTAGGGAGCTGTAAGGTAGAGCAAAAAGTCGTTTAGGAATGCGTATGAAAACGAATGTACATTTCTTCAGATGTACAAATGCAAGATGTGAAGTACAAATACTAAAATATATACGGTAGACTATTATTGGTATGATTGGAAGGGTTAAGAACCAGTCTACTTAAAAAGTTGTGTGTCATTCAAGTGGTCTTGAATATTGACTGTGTCACAGTGTATACTATATAAAACTTGTTGTTTGGCTCCTGAAAGCTGATTGGACAAGCAGAGTTCCAAGCCGTGCTCTATTGGTCATCAAATACACACCTATGCCTGCTAACAGTTCCATCTGAAAAGTATCACTGCGCCTTCAATGAGAATATCATGTTCATGTTGCTGTCAGAATCATCTCTTGTATTGATCTCAACTCGCATATAATTTCCCCTTGCTTCCAGTCTAACATTTAGTTTGGTACAGCCAGGGTTAATATCTCTTAGTACCATACATAGAGTGAACAGTGCCCAGAGGAGACAAGACAACTTTTTCTGAGCCATCACGCAACAACGTCAATATCATGGAAGTATCCAAGTAATTGTTAACAGAAAAAAGCTCAAACAAACGAAAAAGCTAGTGTACTGTCATTCCAGGTTCATTGTTTGACGTGAGTGACTAGCTAGCGAGTGACAATAACTTTATCCAGCCTGCATAGCAACCATTTTGTTTAGAATGGACGACCAGTGCAAATAGTTTTATAACTAACCCAAGATAGACCAGAGCCTGTCGTTTCCAATGGGAGCAAATTCATCATAGTGGGCAGAACAAGCAAGGAGGTTGGCAGAGCTAGTTAAATTAATTCGTTCTAGCATGTATTTGCATAATAAAAAATAAAAACAACTTTTTCAACGGGTAAAGTCTACAAAACGCAGTCCACTTTGTTTGGTACCGATTCTAGTTTTGGAAACATACAAATTGGAGATCAAATGTTTCATCGATGAGAAAATTTGCAGAATGTCGGCCAAAATCAATCTTCTCCCACTGCCGAACACTGGGCTTCCTCTCATCACCATATTTGGTAGTGAGTGGAAACGCCAACCGGATGCTTCACATGTATACATCCGGTGAAATATCTGACTCATTGTTCTTTCTGTGACAAAACCTTTTGCATAGCAACGATGCAAAAATAATTTATGACTGCCTTCGCGTATGTAGCAACATGACCAAAAGAACAAACAACAAAAAACATATTTTTTGTCCGGACTATATTTTCTGGTGGAAGAATGAAATTGTATGAATTGACTCATCAAAATAACTTTTAATGAAAATATGTAATTCATTGTTACTTTAATATGTTGGTAACAGTTTTATAAAAGTAATAAGGAACGCGAGTCAGTGTCACGAATACAGAGCCATTTACCTGTGACTGTATTCATTGCTTAATTCATTATTTAGGTTCTATTCATATCATATTACATTTACACGAAATACACATATATTTGATTTTACATTGTGCCAATGTAATGTATTTAGGCACATTTTTATTAAATTAGGAGATCCGGAGATACATCTACAATTTAGAACCTGTCTGCCCAAAATGTTGAAAATGAACATAACATACTCTTAGCACATAAACAACATTCAATTACATTAGACTGAATTACATTATATGTACTTTAGTTTCAAAGTTAGATATAAATTGTAATCTCATGTAACAATCTCTCACAGATACTTCTACAAATATGTGGTAGTATTGTGTTGGTGGGAAGTCTGTCTGTAGCCAAAGGGGTCGATTTACTGACCTAAAACCACCAGATGTCGCTCGCTACTCACTTTTATTAATTGACGTGTCGATCGATACTCTGCTACAAGTAGTAGGCTTAGCTACAGTAGCTACGGACAAGTGGTAACAAAGTAACACAGACCTGAATGGTGATGAGCCTTCCGGATCGGACAAATCTCAACATCTGGACCATGTGAAACAGTCACTGAATGGGTGTTACAGGGTAGATCGGGTGAGCATTTTGACTGGGATGGGGATTTGGCGGCAGGAGTTGAACGTTCCAAGAAAGTTAGCTCCGTCCAATCAAAAACACTTTAAATGATATGCATCGCGCGCGTACGATCTATTATGATTTTTAAATAAATACGGTTAATTTCCATTTAACTCTAATCGACAGCGATATTTGTTTATATTAATTTTGAGGTAGTTAGCCACATATTAGTCAACAACGCACCTAGACTCCGTTCACAGCCAGCTAAAGTAATTTATATTCGCAGTACTTTTCGAATTTGGTTAGGACGCCATTGAGTTCCTCGCAGATTTCAGCTGCATCAGAGCTGACGTGGTGTTACGTGTGCATTGGTTCTCAGACCATCCATTCGCGGCGTAATCCGTGATTTAACGTTAATCAGTGGCTGCATTCGCTATCTATTGGTAAGTTAGCGGGAAAAAACGATACTACCCGGCTAGCTACCTAGCTAAGTTAGTAAATAGCTAACTACTGCTTATTCAGATTGTTACTTAGCTAGCGACGGTACCAATCTAATAATGTAACATCCAGTGCCCTAACTGTAATGTTAGGTTGCTAGCTTTAGCTGCCACCACCACCACCTTGAGCATGCCAACGGACAGGATAGCTTGAAAGTGGAAACAATATGGTTGACTATTGTGAACCTTGCTAGGACCATAATAGGTCCTTAGTGACATGGAAACCGAAGAACTTGAATTAGCCAATCCATTAATTTGCCCGCCTTTTTGTTCTTTATAGGACGATTATCATGGCAAGCAACGCCTGTCAAATGCAGGAGCAGGGCAGCAGTGGTTCGCTATCATCACTAGCACAGGTATTTAAAATGGAGATAGACATTCCTCAAAGTGTTATGATCTGCAGATGTCCATCATCCCTAAGCATAGTCTCCAGATGACTGATGCTGTTAACTTGCATATAAGCCAGACATATCAACTGTTAATGGAAGGTTTAATTTCCCAGGTAGCAACAAGGAGCGCAAAATCAGAGGACAGAAACTCAAACGAAGATGTTTCTAATGCACACAACAGGAGAGAGATTCCCCCCAGAAGACAGCCATACAGGTATTACTTTAAATTAAAGTGTAGAATAATAGAGCTGCAATACATTTATTTCACAGTCGTCTTTGCAAATTTGTTTTTCTCCTCAGAAAAGTGTCTTCAGATCCAGCAGGTCCAAAAGTTGAAGAGATAAAAGAAGAGGTAGCGCCTTGCAGTGTCCCACCAGGGCCCGGCATGCCAGCCTCTATTTATCAGACAAACCATGGCCAGTTCAGTAAGTCTCACTGGAAGGGACATGTGTTTCAAAAATAAATGTTTATTAAAAAATCCAGATGTATTTGACACATCTCAGTCTCTGATAGTCCATAGTTGATTTGGTTATGTGAAAGGACAAGACCGCATACTACACGCTCTTAATTAATAAACTGATGTAATTGGCAGCTGTTTACACCATTTCTGCATAACCAAATGCATGTGATGTCTGTGTAATGCTCAAATGATGACATTCCTGTCGAGTGCCTTTTCCTTTTTAAACACATAGGCATAACGTTTTCACTTAATTTGAAGTGTCCACGCTTGAACAACAAAACAAATCAATGATTGTTAAAAAAAAATCCCTCTGGATTTATTTGTTAGTGGAAGCAAAGGTCAGGAGGCCCCCAAAAAATTAAATGTAGAAGTTCTGGTGACTTTCTAAAAACACATTCTACTCCAAAATGAATGGGGGAAAAATTATGCTGACAGATATAATTTTCCTCTCTGTAATTAAGGCCAGTAACATATTGGTCCATATCAAATGAAATGTCACATGCACCAAATAAAACAAGTGTAGACTTTACAGTGAAATGCTTACTTACTTATGACGAGCCAATTCCCAACAATGCAGTTAAAAGTAAGAAAATGAACAAATAGATAAAAATAAAATAGTAACAATAGAGGCTATATACAAGGAGTACCAGTACAGTGTACGAGGTAGTTGGGGTGATACATTTGTTTTTTTTTATTTGTTTTTATCCCATTTGCTCCCTAATTTTCGTGGTATCCAATCGCTAGTAATTACTATCTTGTCTCATCGCTACAACTCCTGTACGGGCTCGGGAGAGACGAAGGTCGAAAGCCATGCGTCCTCCGAAGCACAACCCAACCAAGCCGCACTGCTTCTTAACACAGCGCGCCTCCAACCCGGAAGCCAGCCGCACCAATGTGTCGGAGGAAACACCGTGTACCTGGCCCCCTTGGTTAGCGCGCACTGCGCCCGCACTGCGCCCGGCTGGAGCGCGATGAGACAAGG
Source organism: Salvelinus fontinalis (assembly GCF_029448725.1). Classification (NCBI taxonomy): domain Eukaryota; kingdom Metazoa; phylum Chordata; class Actinopteri; order Salmoniformes; family Salmonidae; genus Salvelinus; species Salvelinus fontinalis. Next base: position 13,350,687 of record NC_074689.1, read on the forward strand.
ATATCCCTAATGGCTAAAACCCTCCCTAACCAGGACGACCCTATGCCAATTGTGCGTTGCCCCACGGACCTCCCGGTCGCGGCCGGCTGCGACAGCCTGGGCGCGAACCCAGAGACTCTGGTGGCGCAGTTAGCACTGCGATGCAGTGCCCTAGACCACTGTGCCACCCGGGAGGCCACATTTGATATTTTTAACCTTTTATATAACTAGGCAACTCGGTTAAGAACAAATTCTTATTTTCAATGACGGCCTAGGAACAGTGGGTTAACTGCCTTGTTCAGGGGCAGAACGACAGATGTTTACCTTGTCAGCTCGGGGATCCGATCTTGCAACCTTTCTGTTACAAGTCCAACACTCTAACCACTAGGCTACCTGCCACCCCAAATGATTAAGGTAATACTGTATGTACATGTAGGTTTGATTAGGTGATTGATTGAAGTACATGTAGGTAGGGGGGAAAGCAGAAAATCCGGGTAGTCGTTTAATTAACTGTTCAGCAGTCTTATGGCATTGAGGTTGAAGCTGTTCAGGAGCCTATTGGTCCCAGACTTGGTGGTCCAGTACCATTTGGACCATAATAGGTCCTTAGTGATATGGAAACCGAAGAACTTGAAGCTCTCGACCGTCTCCACTATAGCCCTGTCGATGTGAATGGGGGCGAATTCGGCCCTCCGTTTCCTGTAGTCCCCAATCAGCTGACGTTAAGGGAGAGGTTGTTGTCCTGGCACCACACTGGCAGGTCTCTGACCTCCCTGTAGGCTATCCCATTGTCGTCGGTGATCAGGCCAATCACCGTCATGTCGTCAGCAAACTTAATGATGATGTTGGAGTTGTGTGCGGCCATGTAGTCGTGGGTGAACAGGGAGTACAAGGAGGGGGCTAAGCACACACCCCTGAGGGCCCCCCATGTTGAGGGTCAGCGTAGTGGATGTGTTGTTGCCTATAATCACCACCTGCAGGCGACCTTCAAAGATCAGTATCCAATTGCAGAGGGAGGTGTTTAATCCCAGGGTCCTTAGTTTAGTAATGAGCTTGGATTGCACTATAGTGTTGAATGCTGAGCTGTAGTCAATGAACAGCATTCTCACGTAGGTGTTCATTTTGTCCAGGTGGGAAAGGGTAGTGTAGAGTGCAATAGAGATTGTGTCATCTGTGGATCTGTTGGGGCAGTATGCGAATTGGAGTGGTTCCAGGGTGTCTGCGATGATGGTTTTGATGTGCAGCCTTTCAAAGCATTTCATGGCTACGGATGTGAGTACTACACATTAATAACACTACCTAGTCATTTAGACAGGTTACCTTGGCGTTCTTGGGCACAGGGACTATGGTGGTCTGCTTGAAACATGGGTCAGGGAGAGGTTGAAAATGTCAGTGAAGACACTTGTTGTTGGGTCATCACATGCTCCAAGTACGTGTCCTTGTAATCTGTCTGAATGTTAACCTGCTTTTAAAGGTCTTACTCAAATCTGCTACAGAGAGCGTGATCACACAGTTGTCTGGGACAGCTGGTGCTCTCATGCATGTTTCGGTGTTGCTTGCAAGTATAGAAGGCATTTACCTAGTCTGTTAGGCTCGCGTCACTTGGCAGCTCGTGTCTGGGTTTCCCTTTTGTAATCCATGATAGTTTGCAAGCCCTGCCATATCCGACAAGCATCAGAGCCAGTGTAGTAGGATCCGATCTAAGTCCTGTATTGACACTTTGCCTGTTTGACGGTTCGTCGGACGCCATAGCAGGATTTTTTTATAAGCGTCTGGATTTGTGTTCTGCTCCTTGAATGCGGCAGCGCTAGTCTTTAGCTCAGTGTGGATGTTGCCTGTAATCCATGGCTGTTGGTTAGGATATGTTTGTACGGTCACTGTGTGGACTATGATCCATGCACTCAAGCCCTGTTTCCATTGGCACTTTGAAGTCGGTAAAAGGTTAGCGTTGTCGCTAGCATAACAGGCTAGCTAGCTTAATTTCTACCTTGCTTGCCATGGCATTGGCTATTAGCTAGCTAGTTAACCAAGCAAACCAGACGACAGGTTTAATACAGTATGATGTAGCTACCTAGCTTTTAATACGACCTGGCCAGCTAAAATTCCTGCTAGCTCACGTTAGCTAACTAGCTTGTTTCAACTTTGATTTGCATGCTAACGTTAGGTAGCTAGCATTCGAGGGCTGACTGTTCTCATACAATTATATTGTGTAGTGCAAAAATGAATGGATCCAGCTATGGTGTTAATTTGTGTCATGTCTGACTACTGCAGTACTGTTTGTCCATGTGCTAACTAACAGCAACAAGCCCAGATGAGCTAGCTAAACGTTGTCAGACTCCAGCAGTGATCAGCTTGGTGGTTCAATAGAAAGGGTGTCACCAGCCCGAATTCCATTTGAGCCGGCACCAATTGTGAAACTGGGCTGCGCTGGCCCGGTTTTCCTCGACCCAGCTCGAATTTGAGAATTCCATTTGAGCCAGCTCGAATTTAGCCCTAATTGACCCTCCTTTTAAGTGTCAGTGGAAACGGGGCTTTATTAATGAAGCCAGTGACTGATGCGGTAAACTCCTCAATGCCATCGGATGAATCACGGAACAAATTCCAACCTGTGCTAGTGAAACAGTCCCGTAACTTCATCGGAAGACTTGACTATTGATTGCATCGTTGGTACTTCATGTTTGAGTTTTTCTTGTAAACAGGAATTAAGAGGATGGAGTTATGGTCAGATTTGCCAAATGGAGGGCGAGGGAGAGCTTTGTATGCGTCTCGTATTGGATAGTAAATAGATGGCTACGAAAAATATAGATGAAAACTCTTGGTAAATAGTGTGGCCTACAGTTTATCATGAGGTATTCTAACTCGGGCGACCAGAACCTAGAGACTTCCTTAATATTAGAGATCGCGCAACAACTGTTGTGGACAAAGATACACAATAACCTTTAGTAGCCCAACTGATGCAGCGTAGTCACTGGCTATGAATAAATAAGCTGAAGCAGATAGTTGCCGATCTGCATTTACCTCATTGGGCCAATCATTACCTATGGGGTAAATGCAGGCCCTGGCCCAATTTAATCCCTATTCGTTTGTTGTCCTCAGTTGCTTTTACTCAGGATGGTGCCATCCAGCTGACCAGTGCTCTACCTAGGGGTCTACAGGCCCTGCAGCCTCTGACCATGTCCAACTCTGGAAACTCCCAGTCTGCTGCAGCCATCGTCCAGTATTCCCAACAGTCAGGAGATGGCACTCAGCAGTTCTATATGCAAGGCAACAAGGTGATGGTAAAAGGTAAATGCTCTAGTCCCTCACCATCGAGGTCTGCCATCAGTTGGATTAGATTGGATTATTAGCAGGGGTTAAATTGGGCCAGAGCCCGCCTGGGCTGAGAACGGCACCTATGATCCAAACGAGAGCCAGGTGGGGATGAGCCCCAGTACCATTGGTTATGCGAATTTTGCCTACAACGATATCTCATATTGTTGTCCACATTTTATTTTCCTCAACCAACAATACGAGTAACCAACAGCAAAATCAGACAACCCCGTAGTAGAATAGTTTCCCTATTTAGTTGGTCAGCTTATAAAAAATTATAAATAATCCTATTAAATTACTAGAAGGGCTGTCATAAACCCTCGAAGATCCAGAATGGGGTGAAAATGGCAGCCATATTGGTCATGGAGAAATCCAATCCAGTCTATATAATTGGAATGAATGGCACAAGAGGCATAATCTTGATTTTACTTATGCAAGAAAAATATAACAAAGGCGTGATATATCAGAAATTGTGTAATATAAATATTTTTGTCAACTTTAAAATATTGTCATATAATCATAAATACATTTTATATGGGTTTTATACAAATGTTCTGTATAAATAGCCCCTAAAATATGTCAACAGACCATAAATGTATACATTTTTGTTTTCTTGGTAAGCTGAGCGTGCTGTTGTATGATACAATATCAGTACTTGTTGCATTTACAACTTGTCTAAGTCTAAGGCTGTGGATTGACTGCATAGGTGCCGTTAAAGAGGTCAATGGAACGCAGACCGTGGGGGATAGAAGGACGCTGGATTGGCGGACATTCAACAAATCTAACAAAGTGCATATTCGTGAAATTCGTCATGGTTGATGTATTGTAACAGGCTCACAATGTTGTTACTAAAGTTTGATTTGGATATACACTGAGTGTACAAAACATTAAGAACACCTTCCTAATATTGAGTTGCACCCCACCCGTTTGGCCCTCAGACTCTACAAGGTGTCAAAAGCGTTCCACAGGAATGCAGGCCCATGTTGACTCCAATGCTTCCCATAGTTGTCAAGTTGGCTGGATGTCCTTTGGGTGGTGCACCACTTTTGATAAACAAGGGAAACTGTTGAGCGTTAAAAACCCAGCAGTGTTGCATTTCTTGACGCAAACCGGTGCACCTGGCCCCTACTACCATACCCCTTTCAAAGGCACTTACATATTTTGTCTTGCCCACTCATCCTTTGAATAACACACACACAATCCATGTCTCGAGGCTTAAAAATGATTCTTTAACCTGTCTCCCCTTCATCTACACTGATTGAAGTGGATTTAACAAGTGACATCAAGGGATCATAGCTTTCACCTGGTCAGTCTATGTCAAGGAAAGAGCAGGTGTTCTTAATGTTTTGTACACCAAGTGTATTTGGCTGGTTTCGCTGCACAACATTTAGAAGTTGTCCCTTTTTCAGGTTTAGAAGATGTGACTTCGTATAAGCTGGTAGCATAGCTAGCATACAGACATTGGTGGTGGTAGTCAAAGTTATTTTTAACTCTAATGCAGTTGATTGATGATGACATCAATATGTATTCGGGTTGACATCCATACAAGTGTTATACTCCCATTTTTATTTCAACATAGTGTTAAAATACACATATAACAAGGCCTAAATGTAGGCTAATTTTACTGGGGGGGGGCAATAAGGAGATTAGGGATCTTAGCCCCACAGCATCTTTCCCCCACGCATTTCTATTGTTTTGGTCGAGTTTCATAGAAGCGGTAAAAAGTTCTATTGTTTGAATGGAATGTTGGTATATTGGCAGTTAATTGAAAAGTTAATGGAATTATACCTCTAAAACTGTCTGGCTAGCTAGCGAACAAACATACAGTGCAGATACAATCTTCTAATTAATTATTTTGCGCAATGTCTTATCACAGAACTGGCAAACCATTGTTGACCAACTCCTTGAACAAAATGGCTTACCTTTCTCCCACCATAAGAAGGTTCATGTCCATTCTGGTATTCTAATGCCTAATTCTATAGGGGCGACCTCCAGGGGGGTTTACTGTTTCTGATCTAAAACTAGGTAATGATTTGCCCAATGGGGTAAATGCAGATGGAAAACCCTCTGCTTCAGCCTATTTATTTATAGCTACTGACTATGCTGCATCAGTTGGCCAACAGGGGATCATGCTTATTGCTAAATAGCACACCTTTCTGATAATATGGACCAATATGTGATTGGCCTTAATTCTGAAATTATATTTTAGTTGTTGTCAGCATAATTTAATTTTCATTCATTTTGGAGTAGAATGTCCTTTTTAAAAGTCACCGGAACTGACTCTCTCACAGTCGTTCAACCCAAATCACAGTTGTATAACCCCAAAGAATTGTAGGCCTCTACGACCCTTGCCACCACTGCAAAAAAAATCCAGGGAAAACACTAACCAGCTGTTGTTAAAGGTCCAATGCAGACGCTTTTATCTCTATATCAAATCATTTCTGGCAATTAATTACCTTGCCGTGATTGTTAAAAAATATATATTAAAAAAATTCTTAGCAAGAATTGAAATGGTAAAAAATAAACTAAAATACCTTCTCAAGCAAGAATTGTGCTATTGTCTGGGAGTGGTCCAGTAGAGGCTGCTGAGGGGAGGACGGCTGGAACGGATTAAATGGAATGGCATCAAACACATGGAAACCATGGAAACCATAGGTTTGATGTGTTTGTTACCATTCCACTGATTCCGCTCCAGCCATTAAGGGGAAAACTGAAAATGAGCTGTAATTGCCAGAGTGGTTTGGAACTCTTTCATAATGACTCATTTTACATATGGTGATGTCACCATGGAAGGCCAAAACTCCATCTTACCAAAACAGGCAGAAATTTCAGGCAGTCTTTTCAAACAGCCGTTACACAAATTTCATTTTTTAAATTGAACCTTTATTTAACTAGGCAAGTCAGTGAAGAACAAATTTTTATTTTACAATGACGGCCTACCGGTGAACAGTATGTTAACTGCCTTGTTCAGGGGCAGAACGACAGATATTTACCTTGTCAGCTCGGGGATTCGATCCAGCGACCTTTCGGTTACTGGCTCAACGCTCTAACCACTAGGCAGCCTGCTGCCCCAAAAAGGGCATTATCATAATTTTCACAGTATTATTCCGACCTCATTGTGTGGAAATGTATATAAAACCCAGGAAAATCATGTTATTGACTGCACTGGACCTTTAAATTAGTCATCAGTACATCCAGAACAGCGCTGCCAGGATCTTGATGAGAGTGCAGAAACACTGTCACATCACCTCCATCCTGGAATCTCTGCACTGGCTCCCTGTCTCATTCCAGATTGAATTCAAAACCCTCTTGCAGTCTTTCCAGTGTATTCATGGCAGTGCCCCTCCTTATCTCAAAGAACTGCTCTCCCTCCATAACCCCACCCGCACCCTCAGGTCAAGCAATATTCTGCGCTTCGACACCCCCCAAGACCAAGTTCCGCTCCTTGGGGGATCGGGCATTCAGCTCGACCGCCCCAAACCTCTGGAATGCACTCCTAGACCACCTGAAAGCACAACAGACTCTGGGCTCCTTTAAAACGGGCCTAAAGACCTTTCTCTTTAGGAAGGCGTTCTGTTGATAGCTGCGCTCCTTGGTGTCCTTGTCTCTTATAGTGTCAGCTGGGTTCTTTGTGTCAGTTGCCCTGTCTCGTTGTGTCCATTTCTTTTTCTATTTGGTAAAAAAATATAGATTTTATGCACTTAGAGATTATTCTGTATAATGAAAAGCATTTTAAAAATGTATTAAATTATTATTATTATTAAAGCTTGGACACTTCAATTTTAAGTGAGAAAAGTCACTCAACTGGAATGTCATAATTTGAGCATTACATAGAAATCACATTGTACAGAAATTATGTTTACAGCAGTTTAAGTATTTAAGTAGTATTAAGTAGAGTGATGTCATGCGTTTTTGTCAGTTGTTTATGTTAGTGTATTATATAATTCACATCCAATACCCAATCCAAGGTTTTAAAAAGCCATACAAATAATCTTAACTTTTTGGGGTTGGTAATATGAACATATTTGAGTAGCAACTCAAACCTTTTGTTGGACCAAAAAACACAAAAGCAATAAAGTGTAGGGGGAGGACTCATAGAGCAATGCATGTCATCATTGACATCAGGAGGCAAATGATGTCATAGTGATGTCAATGCCCTTAATTGTGATTGCACACATAGCTGGTGGTTTTGGAAACATTTCTGTTAGAGAGCTGAGATAAAGGGTTTCTTTTGGACCTCTTAAGAACAGATATGGCTGTTGCTGGGGATGAGACTGAGTCAGGTATGTTAACTTTAATCTTTTACTTCATGAGAAAGTTAAAGAGAAAATGGTAACTGTAGAGGAACTCTTCTGCCTTTGTGCTACACTAATACTGTACAGCCTGCGTAGCCTCTGCTTTTTGGATTAATGATTAATTTTGACTCTTAACTGTAGAAGATTGTTATTGTATGATAATATCACAGTTGTCTACAGACATTAGCTAATAAAATAGAAAGAACATGTACTATAAAGGTATTGAACTCACCATGAAGTAATAAAGGTATTGAAAATGTGTTGATATCCTGAGAGCTGAGGTTTTTAAGATATGACACAGTTGTTGTATTGCTTAAGATTTATTTTCTTCTCAAAGCAAATACATTAGAATTACATGTCATTTAACATGAGTATCCTTGAATGTCTTGGTTTGACTTTATTAAAACTGCAAAACAGCCTGAGAAAAATCAGTCTTGTGAAATAAAAAGCAGATTGCAACACGCTGAATACGATTGGAATATTTTCAGTGTTTCCCTGTGCGCTCTGTCTGTCCACCCCCCCCTCTTCTCTCCCTCTGTGAAATGCTTCGATGCTCTGCCCACTCAAAGCGCGCACACACACACACACAGTGGCTGACGTCACTTGTTTTCCTGGAACAGGACCCCAGCAGGGAAATGTAAATGCTAATCGGCAAATAAGATGGACATTGACGTCAGTCCCAGTCATGCTGTGATTACAGGCAGTTCCTTTTGCGAGAGCAAGACGTTACCAAATGAATCACCATATGCAATGATATGCAGGCAGCTCCCATAGCACAGAGGAGGTTTATTTAAGGAGAAGTAGGCTACTGTACATAGAGATGGCAATAACACTCTCTCATCAAATGGTTTGCTTCTACAAAACAATGTTCTTTGTTCTCTGACTGATTTTGGATTGAATTATGCACAAATTGAAACTAACATGTTAAATTGAAATTCAAATAGTCAAATTCCTAGGCATTTTATTTTGTTCAGCTCTCTGTAGAGCCTGTCTGTGTAGCGATCATATCCTCTCACGTCACCACTCACACCCATAGTAATCGGATGACATCAGAACCTTATTGCGTAACCTACCGACGTATTCTTCCATACCTTTTGAGTCACTGTGAATTAATTAGACAACTTACCTTTCTGTACTTTTAAGGCGGTGGATGCCTTCTGTTCAGCAAGTTAGCAGCTAATACAAATGGTAGTGCTCTAAGAAGTGTTCCCCATTTCTGTGTTTCTGTCAGCTTCCACTGGTGACATGTCAGGCTACCAGATCTGCACTCCCACCTCCAGCCTGCCCCAGGGCGTTGTGATGGCTGGCTCACCAGGCTCTCTGCACAGCCCCCCACACGTGGCTGACGAGACCACACGCAAGAGACAACTCCGCCTCATGAAGAACAGGTAGACTACACCCACATAAGAAAAAGTACTACAGTTTACTATAGAATACTACAGTACTTACTATAGAATTATGTAGTATACTGTAGAATACTATACCACACACTAGTATCCCTTGATCATGTGTAGTACTTAGTATAGATTTTTGTAGTATACTGTAGAATACTATAGTAAATAATATGGTATTATCCACCAAAAAAACACTAGTAAATAATACAGAAATGTCAGCAAAAACACTACAGTCCACAAAAACAAGACCTTTTTTAAACTACAGTATTTCATTTGCATGTACACTGCCAATTCCCCTCCTCCATATTCTAATTTGTGCCACCCGTGCCAAGTATAGACCATGTGTTGTGTTCCCTATGGTTACATACCTACAGGTTATGGAGCATTTACCCTTATTTCTCCAGTAGATTTCCTCAAGGAGAAAGTTCCCCACTTTTTTGTAAAAGATAATAAAACAAAAACACTAAAGTAAATTCTACAGTATGCTAGAGTCCGCAAAAACACTACAGTAAATACTACACTATACTACAGTCCCCCAAAAATACATTAAATACTACAGTCCACAAAAACACCACAATAAATACTATAGTATACTACAGTCCAAAAACACTACAGTGAGTATTACAGTGAAGTCTGCAAAAACACTACAGTGAATACTATAGTATTCTTACCATGGTATACACTATAGTATTTTTTCATGTGTGTACTTAACAGCCTTATGATCGATGCGGGTCCTGCATGAGAATGTTGGCTAATCATGATGGAACAGATAATCATGAAAATGATAATAACATGATTTTTCCATTCATAAATGCTACTAATTAACATGCATGTGCTGTATACTGCATTCTTGGCCTGCCTTTTTTGAGTGCCACCATTTGCCTCAGAACACACACATAGATGCTAGTTGTGCATTTTTTTGCTTTGTCGTGCTTTCACCTGAATGTTTGTCACTAAAGACTATCTTTTCTGTTGACATTTACACTCTGCTATTGCATGTAGTATTATGTCACGACTTTGCACAGGCAATTGTAGTCTCCTGCATGTTGATTTTTGTAAAATGCAGTCACTCTGTGGTGGCGCTATTGCTTAAGTTAGTTACCATTATCAGTCTTGACTGAAACTTACTGCGGGTGATTGTTAAAATACTGGATGTAAGCCTTTCTTGTTATGGACGTATGGCCTTGGTATCTTTGTCTGTAGCTACCAGTCTTTTCACGGAGGCTGTGTGTTGTTGCTTCCAGGGAGGCTGCCCGCGAGTGTCGCCGAAAGAAGAAGGAATATGTAAAATGTCTTGAGAATCGGGTGGCTGTGCTCGAAAATCAAAACAGGACTCTCATTGAGGAACTAAAAGCGCTTAAAGACATCTATTGCCACAAAGTTGAATGACCACAGACGGCTAATGGCTTGATGGGGTGCGCCGCAGTAACAGTTTACAGATAACTGTAAGGGTATCTTGGAGAATCCGCTTTGACTCGATGTCCAGCATCTGCTCTCACACACCAAAATATAAATAAAAAAACACCTCTTTTCCCGATCCACTTGTTTAGAAGACATATTCCGTACTGTCGTCATACCACATTTACAGTATCTGGCCAGTTGTGGCGCGAGTACAGTGAGTATTATGAGGTGCCCCTGTTGCTTTTCCTTGTTGCAGGCAGGCAGCCAAAGAGTGCCGGCGGAGGAAGAGAGAGTATATTCGCTGTCTGGAGACTCGCCTCACCATGCTGGAGGCCCAGAACAAGAAGCTCATGGATGAGCTAAACTACTTTAAGGAAATGTATGGGATTAAGTCGAGTCAGTAACAGTACAGCATACTGTACATACACGCCCTGTAGAGACATGTTATTTATGCCTATCATAACCAGCTACTGTACATAACATTCCACAGTAATGTGTTTATTTTAAATAAAATATGCCATATGAAAACACAATGCCTATGGTTGTGGCATTTGCTTTTAAATTGTTTTAAACATTCTCATCGAAGATCTGTTATTTGAAGATTTATCAGACAAAATGCTCCCAGAGGTTTATCTTGAATGACAAGTGGAGTCTCAGGCCTGCACATATAGCAATGTATAGGCATTATTTTGTAGAGACTAGGGCTTGTATAGAGAGCTCTCTCTTAAATGACATTTTACAAAGAAGCTAACCAGCATATATTACTGTTCTATAAGAGGGATAAAAAATACAAATAAAAAGTTTATTGTACTATTTCATGAATATTTATTTAGTTGTTTTTAATTGTTAGAAATCTTAAATGCTTCATGCACAGTGCTTTTTTGTTTTACATTTCTGTATTTAATCTTCGTAAAGAGACGTTTTATTGGTTGAATGTAAATGAATATATACCCTGATGTCACAAAGCACAAACCTGCCGAGATTTTTTTCATAGTTCATGTGTTTGTAATGTTGTTAAAAGTTTGTCTAAAACAATTCAGCTAAGTTAACCCATGACCCTTCTTGAATGTATTTCTCTAATCTGCACTATTGTTCAAATTCAAGTATATTGTTTTGTAAGTGAAAAACTCCTTTATAATGCTTTGATATCAATTTGATTATCAAATAAAATGTTTTACACAGCATTAAAAATCTAATTTTTGGTGTGATTTCTCTGTATTTTACTTAACTGACGTTGAAATAGTATTCATATTGCTCAAAGTAACCATTTTAATGTTATTTGCAGTAACACATGATTTTAACGCAATAATGGGCTCCCTGTCCCTGGTAATTTACAATGAATGAAAACATTTGCTTACTTACAAAAGATGCATCATAATATGCCTGCCTGTACCAAATCTCCAGCTGTGAATATACATTTGTTTAATTACATTCGATACATATACAATGCATTCAGAAAGAATTCAGACCCCTAGACTTTTTCCAAATGTTGTTACGTTAAAGCCTCTAAAATGTATTAAATACAATGTCCTCGGCATTCTACACACAATACCCCATAATGACAAAGCGAAAACGGGTTTTTATAATTTTTTGTAAATAAAAAACAAACACCTTATTTGCATAAGTATTCAGACCCTTTGCTATGAGACTCGAAATTGAGCTCAGGTGCATCCTGTTTCCATTGATCATCCTTGAATTTTTCTACAACTTGATTGGAGTCCACCTGTGGTAAATGCAATTGATTGGACATGATTTGGAATGGCACACAACTGTCTATAAAAGGTCCCACAGTTGACAGTGCATGTCAGAGCAAAAATCAAGCCATGAGGTCGAAGGAATTGTCCGTAGAGCTCCGAGACAGGATTGTGTTGAGGCACAGATCTGGGAAAGGGTACCAAAACACGCCAAGTGTCATGTCTGGAGGAAACCTGGCACCATCCCTACGGTGAAGCATGGTGGTGGCATCATCATCGTTTTTCAGCGGCAGGGACTGGGAGACTAGTCAGGATCGAGGCAAAGATGAACGGAGCAAAGTACAGAGCGATCTTTGATGAAAACCTGCTCAGGACCTTAGACTAGGGCGAAGGTTCACCTTCCAACAGGACAACGACCCTAAACACACAGCCAAGACATCGCAGGGGGGGGGGGCTTCAGGATAAGTCTCTGAATGTCCTTGAGTGGCCCAGCCAGAGCCCGGTGGAACATCTCTGGAGAGACCTGAAAATAACTGTGCAGTAACGCGCCCCATCCAACCTGACAGAGCTTGAGAGGATCTGCAGAGAAGAATGGGAGAAACTCCCCAATACAGGTGTGCCAAGCTTGTAGTGTCAAACCCAAGAAGACTGTAGAGGCTGTAGTCGCTGCCAAAAGTGCTTCAACAAAGTACTGATTAAGGGGTCTGAATACTTATGTAAATGTCATATTTCAGTTTATTTATGTATTTTTTTAAATAGTTTTTGCTTTCTCATTATGGGGTATTGTGTGTAGATTGATGAGAGAAACATTTTTTACAATCAATTTTAGGATAAGGCTGTAACGTAATAAAATGTGGAAAAAGTCAAGGGGTCTGAATACTTTCTGAAGGCACTGTGTACCTGAAAAGTTAGAGTTTTCAATTATGTTAAGGTAATTCGCTACAATTTAATCGCAGCATCATATAAGAGGCTATTGGATAACTAACATGGACTACTTGTTATAATGCCTGGCACAGACACATCACCATCAATCGGGTTATTTAACATTTGTCAACGTAATCGCTTATCCAAGGGCCAAGCTTTGTACTGTATGTGTACCACTCTGTTGACTTGGGTGGGAGATTTATCACCTTGTTCTGTTGATTGTCAGTCTTGGCTTGGTTTTCTTTACAGAACATGCTGTGCTGTACTTTGAATAACACACTATGATTGTACAGTCCTCAAGGCTGCCACGGTATTGATGCAGGGAGTCTTTTTTCTCCATTTTTGCTCCTGTCGATAACAATTTAGCTTACTGTACAAGCATACATGCCTCGACGCACTTATCACAAACGTTGTTGAAGGTTCTAGGAATTTGAGATAATCTCTAGGCACCAGTGCACCTCGAAAATGTTTATGTAATGGCAAAATTATATTTGTGCCACTGGGTGAAAGCGAAGTTGTTACATTTGGGTTTTTTTGTAAGGTGAGCTCTGGCTGTTACATTTTTATCATCTTTGGGCGACGAGCAAAGTCGATACGTTGTATCATTCATTTTACCTCTTGATTGTGAGTGTGAAAAGGAAATTCAACTCCACTTTCTTGAGGGTTTACGGATTTTAAGGTTTAAGGAGGTTTATATACGTTTCAAAATCGCCTCCTATTGGTTAGATTTCTAACAATCACATTATGTTTTGTGTTGTATTGCCATTGTTATTGGTCCCTGAACCCATTGGCAACCATTTTTTAAATATATAAAAGCCTCCTTCAGTTTTCTGTTCTGTGAACCATGATTAATGAAAACTGCTCACCTCCATCCAAAACTGTTAAAAGGTTATGATATTAGTGGAGCTATATTTTTTTTATTTCTATCTCAGAATCACAAATGTTATAATTTTTATATTTTATAAACCATGTCACTGGCCATTTTAAATGAGCTTATTCACGGGCCGCTAACTATTTGTTTAACAAACAAACTTGTCCAGTCATTTTACCTAGCTGGCTAACAACCTGTAACTTGCCCAGGTGGCCTATGATGTAAAATGGCACCGGGAGACAGGAAAGGGGCTGGATAGGCTAGTCCAGGTATGTGCTTCAAAGGTAGGATTTTTCTGGTGCCCCTCTACTGTTTGGTGCACCTAACTTTAAAGTTGTGAGCACCAGTACCTTCTATAAACAAAAAAGTTGTGTTTGAGCCTTATAGATCTTATTTGAGTTTCTAAGCAATTTCACCATAAATCAGATTTGATAGAATGGAGGTAGGGTTGCTGCAATGGCTATATGTTGAGAAAAGCCTGCATGTGGCTAATGTTGTTCCAATTCTTGCTTTACTGTATTCATGCACCAACATATACAGCACCATTTGGGGGCTTTTCTTTCAAATTGTCAGTATTTTTGGCCGGCACTGGTAGTTACATTTGGAATGTGCATATAACCCACAGACATACTGCTATTGAACCAGCTGCAAAGGAAGAGTCAGCCCAATCCCCTAACCCTAGCTTCATGTCCACATCCCGGTTCAACCCAAATCCTGGCTTCAACCACAACCTATAACTACTAAACCTAACCCTAGCTTCATATCCACATCTCAGTTCCACCCTAACCATAGCCAAACGGGACGGGACGGGACAGGGGGGACGGAGGACCGAGATTTTATTTTTTAGCTGTGCTACAGACGGCTCTGTCGTTCTGCCCCTGAGCAAGGCAGTTAACCCACTGTTCCCTGGGTGCCGAAGACGTGGATGTCGATTAAGGCAGCTCCCTGCACCTCTCTGATTCAGAGGGGCTAGGTTAAATGTGGAAGACACATTTCAATTGAATACATTCAGTCCGCTGATACAGGACTAGTAAAGGCCCAGTGCACTACTTTTCGTTTTTTTTAGGATCGTTTTTTTTAATTCAGATTTTTCAGGGGGTGCTGCAGCACCCTCAGCACCCCTAATTCCTGTGGCTATGTCCCTATTTAACCCCTGATTGTGAAACAACAAGCTGAACACAATACCATTCAGAGAGAAAAGACAGTGCAGTAGAACATGAGGAGAGGATTTCTGAAAGTAATGTGTCCAATATCTGAGGCTGAACAGTTTGACATACAAATAATGTGTCTGTGGTTGAATTGCAGAAAAGCAGTATAGACTACTATTTTGAGGCTCATGTGTACTTTTCCATGTAAGATGCTTGCTCTCCCTAGTGGACAGTGGGCGGCAGGTAGCCTAGCGATTAAGAGCGTTGGATCAGTAACTGGAAGTTTGCTGGTTTGAATTCCTGAGCATTCTAGCTGAAAACTGTTGATGTGCCCTTGAGCAAGGCACTTAACCTTAATTGCTTCCGTAAATCACTCTGGATTAGAGTGTCTGCTAAATGACAAAACTGTGTTACTTATCACATGATTTTGATTTGAGATCCTTTCTCCACCATGTGGATACATTTACAAGTACTACTTGACCATTCAAACGTCATCTTCATCCTCATAACAGTGCAATGCTTTCTTTAGCCTATAACCACTGACCTATAAGTAAGGGTATGCAATAAAGACCTACAACCCTTTACCCCTAAAACTTCTCCCAGAGTAAGCAAAGTCTCTCTCACAGATCCTCTGTCACTTTGCACTTTCAATTTTTATTTATTTAACTAGGCAAGTCAATAAAGAACAAAATATTTTTTACAATGACGGCCTACCCCGGCCAAACCCGGATGACGCTTTGCCAATTGTGCCAGTTCACGGCCAGTTGTGATACAGCCTGGAATTGAACCAGGGTCTGTAGTGACACCTCTAGCACTGAGACACAGTGCCTTAGACCGCTGCACCACTCGGGAGCCCAGATTTTCAAACCATGCAGATTTCAAATTGTGCATCAGTTGGTTTTGTGTTTACTGAGCCTAGTGACGGTGAATGTAAAATAGCTTGCAGTAGACCTGCACTGCTCCCCACTCAGTTCAACAGCATCACAAAATAAGTCTCTTGATTTAGCCTTTTTCAACATTTGTATTTTGTTTCTGACTTGTAATGAGATGTCTGCACCAGTAGGACGCACTAAAGCACTACAGCAGACAATATATATAGTATACCTACTGATATCAATGTAACTCTACTACAGTACATTATAGCTCATATTTCACATATGTCCCATTTCTATTTTATTTTATTTACCATTATTTTACCATGTAAGTTGACTGAGAACACATTCTCAGCAACGACCTGGAGAATAGTTACAGGGAAAAGGAGGGGGATGAATGAGCCAATTGTAAACTGGGGATTATTAGGTGACCATGATGGTTTGAGCGCTAGATTGGGAATTTAGCCAGGACACCGGGGTTAACACCCCTACTCTTACAATAAGTGCCATGGGATCTTTAATGACCTCAGAGAGTCAGGACACCCGTTTAACGTCCCATCCGAAAGACGGCACCCTACACAGGGCAGGGTATTGGGATATTTTTTTTAGACCAGAGGAAAGAGTGCCTCCTACTGGCCCTCCAACACCACTTCCAGCAGCATCTGGTCTCCCATCCAGGGACTGACCAGGACCAACCCTGCTTAGCTTCAGAAGCAAGCCAGCAGTGGTATGCAGGGTGGTATGCTGCTGGCAATACATTGTCATGAACACAGTTCAGTCTATAGAGGCATGTCAGAACATTGAACCTCTGCCAGATGAAAGTGTGCCATACACTATAATGGATTATACATCAGGATTCCTTTCTGTTTACATTAACATTCACTAATCCCAGATAATCTCACAGAGGCATTTACTGTTAATGGCAACAAGCCATTTTCAACCACATTCAATAGGTCTACAATAGATTAACGGATGGCTGGTCTTCAATCAATTGATGGGAGATTCAAATATAATTTTGAATATTGTAGTATGTTTTGAATGGCACACAATTATGAGCAGAGCCAATGTTTTAGTTTGTACATGTTTTATGACATGTATTGATTGATTTTACAATTGGGTCACAATTTGTGTACATTCTTTGATACAATAAATCTAATCTATGCATTTAAACATGATAATAAAAAGAACAGTTATTACTGTGTAGCCTAGATAGGGCTACTATTTTCCCCATTTCCTAGACCTAGAATGAGGGCACTACTTGAAGAGAGGGAAAAGTAAACTTGGGCTACAGTATGGTAGGGTCCTTTCTCATGTATTTGAGCGAGCTAGTTTGTAACCACCCACTTGAACCGGAACCTTTACCATCAAACGGCTACAGTGTTGCTTGCTGTAAGTGTTGCTTGCTCGAAGTGTTGCTTGTATGATGCGTCGGTTACAATGTAGCGCTGTATCTTGAACGAGATCAGAGTTTTATTCGAATAGTTCTAAAATGATTAAAACGACATTGCAGATTTGGTTCAAATTGTAAGGCAACAGCCGACGGTAAACCTGGAGATTGCGTGGGCAGAGCAGATTTCTGGGTCCGCGGGGGGATTTGGCTCTGGGGGAGTAGCCTAGCATTCTGATGTATTTGTTCCTTCTAGTTTTAAATGGCTCTATGTTACAGCTGCCGCAAGTCAGGACCGGACAAGAGTGTGTAATCGAATGAATATTTCTGCAGTTCTATCTACCCGCGCGCTGACAAAGAATCCGCGTTTACGCCCTATCTCTCATCCATCCGTTTCGAGACCTAGGAAGACGCTGACGGGAAATATACTTTAGCCTTTCTAGCCTACTACAGGGACCTAACGATGGGGAACACCGCCTCCTGCTGCGTTTCGTCGAGCCCCAAGATCCGGAGAAATGCCCATTCGAGGCTAGAACCCTACCGCCCCGAAGCGGAGCTGAGTAGAGAGGATACTGGCTGCAACCTACAACACATCAGCGACAGAGAGAATATGGACGGTAGGACATAAGTCATGTGTTATTCCCACACTCATGCGAGGTTTAAGTGTTATTGAATGTGATTTTAATAGCCTATATTAGGTTAGGCCTATAACATGTTAGGCTAAAGGAAATTGATGGTTAATGTCATGATTATGAAAAACACCATTTAGATGGGGCAATGCACATGAAACATAGAAAAAACAACTAAAACAAAAACTGTTCTTGCAATGCAGCTATGCAATGCCCCGAAACAAAAAATCCCCTAATTTACTCATTCAGTTATCCATTATGAGAATCCCCCACCCCCAAATGGCACCCTATTCTCAAGGCCCAATAGTGCACTATATAGGAAATAGGGTGCCATTCAGAATGCATCCTGTGACGTCTGTCAGTGCCTGTGGGACCGGGGCTGGGCTGGGCTGGACTGCCTTCCTGGGTTTGTGTGTGTGTTGGTCGGAACTGGGGAGAGTCTAGTCCTCTACTCTGGGCCCCTCCATAGGGCCCTTCCATGCAATGGGTGTGTTATGGGAGGACCAAAGGGCTTATGGAGTCCACTATCTGTGTGTGTGTGTTAGTGGTGTGCGGGTCAGCTGTTTGTTCACCCGCACCAGCCTGCAATTTCTAATAACCAATCCACAACCGCCCAACAGTATATGAAAATCTGAGGCCTGCACCTGACCCTAACCTGCTAATATAGAAATTGAGCTGTGGGCTACAGTCATATTGCAGAAGGATTTTTTTTGACAGGGGGTGCAAGATTTTTTGTTTCCTGATTTAGATGTTTCCGCTGATAATTTCAAACATTTTGGTAGGCTATTTGTTAGTCAACTTGTCTATAATTAGATACATGCAGCTTCTCTTCTGTCATTATATGTTGCCATAGAAGACTAAATAAACCATTGCTCACCAGAATAATGTCATAGATCGATAGAATTCAGTTTGGCTTGGATGCATATTTTATGTAGTTGAAATAGCCTACTATTAGCTTTTATGAAGCTGATAATGATAGCACCTCTACAGATGGTATCTGTGGCAGGTAGCCTAGCGGTTAAGAGCATTAGGACAGTAACCAAAACGTCGCTGGTTTGAATCCCTGAGCCGGCAAGGTGTAAAAATCTGCCGCTCTGTTCTTGAGCAAGGCAGTTAACCCCAACAACAACAGCTCCCCAGGCGGCGTGGACGTCGATTTAAGGAGAGGTTGGGTTAACTGTGGAAGACACATTTAGGTTAAATGCATTCAGTTGTGCAACTGACTAGGTTTCCCTTCCATTTCCCTTATCTAACTGCATTTGCGTTCTCTCAAGATGGTGAAAGGAATGCATCATATTTTTTCACTCCTGTTTCTGAGTAAAAATGTTGCTTACATTTGGTGTAGAATTTTACTGCAACAAATGCTCCATTTTGCAGAAGTTAATATTAAGGTTATGTGAGAGGTTATAGACCTACAGTCAGTGTCCAGATTTCAGTTTAATTTAACAAGTGGGGGGACAGACATACATACATACATACATACATACATACATACATACATACATACATACATACATACATACATACAGCAGCAGTCGAAATTTTGGACACACCTACTCATTCAAGGGTTTTTCTCTATTTTTACTATTTTCCACATTGTAGAATAATAGTGAAGACATCAAAACTATGCAATAACACATATGGAATCAGTGTTAAACAAATCAAAATATATTTCAGATTCTTCAAAGTAGCCACCCTTTGCCTTGATGACAGTTTTTCACACTCTTGGCATTCTCTCAACCAGCTTCATGAGGAATGATTTTCCAACAGTCTTGAAGGAGTTCCCACATATGCTGAGCACTTGTTGGCTGCTTTTTCTTCACTCTGCGTTCCAACTCATCCGAAACCATCTCAATTAGGTTGAGATCGGGTGATTGTGGAGGTCAGGTCATCTGATGCAGCACTCCATTACTCTCCTTGGTCAAATAGCCCTTACACAGCCTGGAGGTGTGTTTTGGGTCATTGTTCTGGTGAAAAACAAATGATAGTCCCACTAAGCGCAAACCAAATCTGATGGTGTATCGCTGCAGAATGCTGTGGTAGCCATGCTGGTTAAGTGTGCCTTGAATTCTAAATAAATCACAGACACTGTCACCAGCAAACCACCTCCACACCATCACACCTCCTCCTCCATGCTTCACGCTGAGACCCACACATGCAGAGATCATCCATTCACCTATTCTGCGTCTCACAAATACACGGTGGTTGGAACCAAAAATATGAAATTTAGACTCATCAGACCAAAGGACAGATTTCCACTGATCATGTTTCTTGGCCCAAGCAAGTCTATTCTTCTCATTGGTGTCCTTTAGTAGTGGTTTCTTTGCAGCAATTCAATCATGAAGACCTGATTCCCGCAGTCTCCTCTGAACAGTTGATGTTGAGATGTGTCTGTTACTTGAACTCTGTGAAGCATTTATTTGGGCTGCAATCTGAGGTGCAGTTAAATCTAATGAACTTCTCATCTACAGCAGAGGTAACTCTGGTTCTTCCTTTCCTGTGGCGGTCCTCATGAGAGGCAGTTTCATCATAGAACTTGATGGTTTTTGTTACTGCACTTGAAGAAACTTTCAAAGTTCTTGAAATTTTCTGGATTGACTGACCTTCATGTCTTAAAGTAATGATGGACTGTCATTTATCTTTGCTTATTTGAGCTGTTCTTGCCATAATATGGACTTTGTCTTTTACCAAATAGGGCTATCTTCTGTATACCATCCTTACCTTGTCACAACACAGCTGATTGGCTCAAATGCATTAAGAAGGAAAGAAATTCCACAAGTGAACTTTTAACAAGGCACATCTGTTAATTGAAATGCATTCCAGGTGATTACCTCATGAAGCTGGTTGAGAGAATGCCAAGTGCGTGCAAAGCTGTCATCAAGGCAAAGGGTGGCTACTATGAAGAATTTTAAATATAAAATATATTTTGTTTAACACTTTTTTTGGTTATTACATTAATCCCATATGTGTTATTTCATAGTTTTGATGTCTTCACTATTATTCTACAATGTAGAACATTGTAAAAAATAAAGAAAAACCCTTTAATGAGTAAGTGTGTCTAAACATTTGACTGGTACTATATATATTTTTAATTTTATCCAGTCAGATAAACACTCCAAACAGCCTCCCCGACGCTCGGAGGCATCCACTTGGTCCTAAAGCACACCGTTACCTCATTTTGTATCACATTCCAAGAATAAAACGGGGGGACTGAAATAATTTTTGGGGTCCCCAGTGAAAGTTGCACCCCTGATTTGAAGTCCCCTTCTTGTGACAGTCTTCTTGTTATTGTCGATTTTGTATCGAGCCTCACAATCATCACATAACATAGCAAGCACTTCTATCATCCTCTTTTACCACTTCACCAAATCTTTTTAAAACATTACTTTTATGGCCCTCCCTTCTCTTTATTTTCAACTCTCCTTTTTGAAGTGCTTCTCTTCATGAATTAAACTCGGACGTTGTCCATTTTGCCTCGGTGGATCGGCATTCACTTTTTCTGCCCGATCCCAAAAGCATTTGGTGGTTGGTGTGTAGGCTATTTAGTGAGTGTATAGTTAGGCCCCAAAGCTTAGGCTTATGCACTAATGCCAGATAGCCTAAAATAATGAAATAAAAACCGAAATGTAGCCTATAGATATAAATTGCACAATAATTATATATTTATGGATTTTTTTAAGTGTCAATATGTCACTTTTTGGGCGACCTGGCCAAATTCACATGGAAATGTGAGTTATATACTGTATCTATCATTCTACTTGAAAGCAAGACTAAAGCGGTAGATCTATTTCTATGCTTCCCGTTCTTAAGTTTTTGTTTTTTTACTTTCGGTTTTGTACACCAGCTTCAAACAGCTGAATCAACCACATTTTTGCTTATGCGATTTCTCCATAGTGCAACTTTAAGGTAGGATATTCTTTGCTCTTTATTCAACCCGCCACCCGCCCTTCATCCACACAGTATGTCATGACTTTAAACCCGCCGCCCTGCGGATAGGACCGCGAGGACTGAGGGTTGTGAGTCAACCCGCACATCACTGTTGTGTTTATCCCACACCAGCCTGTGTGTGTTAGTGGAGCTGGCCAGGCTACAGCCCTAATCTGGTGTGAGTTTAATGCAGCGAGTGTGCTCTACAGCTGTTAAATGTTTTTAAGCAAGCAGAGCTCCCTTCCAGACAGGCAGCCTCCCTCCATTAATGCAATTTATGCCTCTAGAACGAGACGGACAGAATAAAAGGATCATGTGAGAGCAGACGCTGTTTAGGGGCGAGAGGAGAACTGTGAGTGGAGATCTTAGCTGGCACAGGTATTCTGTGGAAAGATCAATGTATAACCTGTATAGTTAGGACATTTATAGCCGTCATAGTATTGTGTTGATGCAAATGTCTGGGGGTGAGGCTGACTATACTGCTCGCGTTGCGTACGCGAGCATTGCAAAATAAATGTAGAAATCTATATTATTCAATTATTGCACCCACACTGCTCACGCGCGCCAACAAGCGTCTGCGTTGCCAAGGCCTAAAATATTTCTGACGCAGATCGCGCTGCAAGTCCTGCCTCTCCCATCTCCTCATTGGTTTAAAGAAGCAGGTACCCACGTGCCATCTCCTCATTGGTTATACCCACATGGGTGACTTAAAGACGAAGGAGGTCAGAGGCGGTAATGCACCTAATTTATGAAAGTTGACAATCGCAATATAAAGTCAAGAGAAGAAAAAGCCTAGAAGGAGGAGAGATGACTAGAAACGATTTGGTTGACTGTTTTATGTGTGGATTAATTGTCGGAGCAGAGGACCTTGTGCATTTCAGGTAAAATAACAACTCAATGTTTATATTGAACAGCAAGCAAGCTAAATAGGACAAATTAGCTAGCAAGGGCAAGCTAGCTAGCTAAATTGGCATAAATGTTTCATGTTTTTTGACCTGTCTCCAAATTAATGTCATTGGTTCAGAGTTTGTTTTGATATTTTAACCTGCATGTCGTGATCGCGTTTGGTGTGGGGGGGACAAAATACATTTCTGCACGATGGCGCACGGGCGCAGCCGGTTTGGGTTCCGTGTAAGCCTATAATGATGATATGTAGATTTTAGAGCCCGACCGATATGTTTTTTGAGTTACATTTTTTGGTGAAAAAAAATGACCTATGCCGATATATGGGCCCGATATACTGTTTACTATAGGGAAATGAAAACGTGACATTTTTCCATACTGAATTCTCATCAATTGCCATCCAAAAGAGCAACTGTCCAATAACTTTGCTTTAAATGTTGTATTAATACATTGTGACAATAATGACACATCATGAGAATGAACAGAAGTGTTCAGATCAGCATGAGATTCCCTTTTCTCATCCTATTTATTAAATATTAGTTATTGTGGATTTATCGGCAGGTATCGATATAGAGATGAAAGGCTAATATCATCTGTTAACCGATATATCGGTCGGGCTCTAGTAGATTCAGTTTACCAGGTAGCCTGGAATCCAAACTGAATGTTGCTCTGTTGGATTGTGAACCAATAGTCCGTTTGGATTCTAGGCTATCTATTAGAACAGTTTGAGAATACAGACAAGTGATGATGAATAATGACCTATAAGTAATTTATTTTATTTTTATTTATCCGTTATTTTTACCAGGTAAGTTGACTATGAACACGTTCTCATTTACAGCAACGACCTGGGGAATAGTTACAGGGGAGAGGAGGGGGATGAAAGAGCCAATTGTAAACTGAGGATTATTAGGTGACAGTGATGGTTTGAGGGCTAGATTGGGAATTTAGCCAGGACACTGGGGTTAACACCCCTATTCTTACGATAAGTGCCATGGGATCTTTAATGACCTCAGAGAGTCAGGACACCTGTTTAACGTCCCATCCGAAAGACGGCACCCTACACAGGGCAGTGTCCCCAATCACTGCTCTGTGGCATTGGGAGACTTTTTAGACCAGAGGAAAGAGTGCCTCCTACTGGCCCTCCAACACCACTTCCAGCAGCATCTGATCTCCCATCCAGGGACTGACCAGGACCAACCCTGTTTAGCTTCAGAAGCAAGGCAGCAGTGGTATGCAGGGTGGTATGTTGTTAGTAGCACGTATGTGAGAGAGTGCTCCCGTACATACATTGCTACTCTCTGTTCATCATATATGCATAGTCACTTTAACCATACCTACATGTACATACTACCTCAATAAGCCTGACTAACCGGTGTCTGTATATAGCCTCGCTACTCTTATTTTTAAATGTCTTTTTACTGTTGTTTTATTTCTTTACTTACCTACACACACACACACCTTTTTTTCGCACTATTGGTTAGAGCCTGTAAATACGCATTTCACTGTAAGGTCTACACCTGTTGTATTTGGCGCACGTAACAAATAAACTTTGATTTGATTTGAGAGACCATTGTGATGTGATGAGTAGGGTGGTGTCTCAGACAGTTTGTCCAGTCAGTAAGCCCCTGGGAAGCTGCATAGGAAATTACTAATGAGATGAGTCACCAGTCATTAACACTAGCATTGTTACTGAGACCTCTTCTGCGGCCCACATGGCATCCTATTCGCTATTTAGTGCCCAACTTTTGACCAGGGCCCACAGCACTCTGGTCAAAAGTAGTGCACTACATAGGGAATAGGGTAGCATTTTGAGACGCAGCCTGTGACCTACAATCAGAGAAACCAACCGGTATTCACATAACACAGATGTTGGGTAAAAAAACACACTACAGCCTCAACTCCTAACCCTGTTACCTACCCAGTGTTTTAACTCAGTATCCGGAGTTCCAGGCTTCGGGCACATGAATTCAGTGATGTCAAATAAATAATTAGTCACATGCTTCGTAAACAACAGGACTAACAGTGAAATGCTTACTCACAGGTCTTTTAACAACAACAAAGTTAAAGGGATACTTCGGGATTTTGGCAATGATGCCCTTTATCTAGCAGGTACCGTACCCATAGACATCCAGTCATTGCGCTAATGCTAATTAGCATTGGTTCACGAAACTACCTCTAACTGCCTTCATACTGGACACAGAGACATAAAAATGGTATCCACGAGTTCATCTGACTCTGGGGAAGTAGATAAAAGGGCATTGCCAAAATCTCGAAGTATCCCTTTAAAGATACAAAAGCAAATACAAAATTGAAATAGTGACACGAAGAATAAATACACAGTGAATAATGAATAGCAATAATGAGTAAAGATAACATGGCTATATACAGGGATTACCAATACAGAGTAAACGTGCAGCTGTACGAGGTAATTGAGGTAGCTACGTTATGTAAATATGGGTAGGGGTAAAGTGAGTGAGTGCAAAAAAAGGTCAATGCAGATTAGGGTTGCACATTTTGGGGAATATTCAGAGGTGGAAACTTTCCGTGGGAATATATGGGAATTAACGGAAATATATCAAATAAAATGTTATTTGTCACATACACATGGTTAGCAGATGTTAATGTGAGTGTAGCGAAATGCTTGTGCTTCTAGTTCCGACTATGCAGTAATATCTAACAAGTAATCTAACCTAACAATTTCATAATAACTACCTTATACACACAGGTGTAAAAGAATGAATAATAATATGTGAAAGAGCGATGGCCGAACGGCATAGGCAAGATGCAGTAGATGGTATAGAGTACAGTATATACATATGAGATGAGTAATATAGGGTATGTAAACATTATATAAAGTGGCATTGTTTAAAGTGGCTAGCGATACATTTATTACATCCATTTTTTCATTATTAAAGTGGCTAGAGATGAGTCAGTATGTTGGCAGCAGCCACTCTATGTTAGTGATGGCTGTTTAACAGTCTGATGGCCTTGAGATGGAAGCTGTTTTTCAGTCTCCCGGTCCCTGCTTTGATGCACCTGTACTGACCTCACCTTCTGGATGATAGCAGGGTGAACAGGCAGTGGTTCGGGTGGTTGTTGTCCTTGATGATCTTTTTGGCCTTCCTGTGACATCGGGTGGTGTAGGTGTCCTGGAGGGCAGGTAGTTTGCAATTTAAATGTAGATATTTTTGATATATTTATCATGTCATATGGAGACGAACCTTTTACCTTATCATAAGTAGACATAATTGCATAATTGCAAATCTTCACAAGGGATGATTTCACTGAACAACAAAAGAAAGGGAATATTGAATGATCCCAAATGATCTATCGCATCTCTCAAAAACATTTTCAACATACATCTGTAAAGTGATGGTCTAGAAACTAAAGCTTTGGTTGTCTTCCTCTCAGGCTTCCAAGTCTTCTCACTGGACCTCCTCAATGTCCACCTCTTGAACATCATACACTATAGTGATGACATCATAGGCCTAGTTGATCTCTGCACCAGACAGGATGCTCTTGCCAGCATACTTGGGGTCCAACATGTACGCTGCGGTGTGTATGGGCTTCAGGCAGAAGTCTTCACGCATTTTGATGCATTTCAGAACTGCAGTTTCCTCTGCTTGGAGCAACAGTGAAGTGGGTAGGGCAGTACGGATTTATTTTCTTACATCTGCAAGCAGAGTTTGAACATCAGACAGGATGGCATTGTCTCCCTCAATCTGTGCAATGGCTACTGCTATAGGTTTCAGGAGATTCAGGCTGCTTACCCCTCTCTCCCAAAATACATCATCCAGGAGGAACCTCTTGATGGGGCTGTCCATATCGGCAGACGGTGATATGGCCATTTCTTGGAGAGACTCCTTCCCCTGCAGGAGACTGTCAAACATGATGACAACACCACCCCAACGGGTGTTGCTGGGCAGCTTCAATGTGGTGATCTTATTCTTCTCACTTTGCTTGGTGAGGTAGATTGCTGCTATAACTTTATGACCCTTCACATACCTAACCATTTATTTGTCTCTCTTGTAGAGAAGAATGTATCCATTGTTTACATTGCCATGATGTCCTTGAGGAGCAGATTCAATGCATGAGCAGCACAGCCAATGGGTGTGATGTGAGGGTAGGACTCCTCCACTTTAGACCAAGCAGCCTTCATGTTTGCAGCATTGTCTGTCACCAGTGCAAATACCTTCTGTGGTCCAAGGTCATTGATGACTGCCTTCAGCTCATCTACAATGTAGAGACCGGTGTGTCTGTTGTCCCTTGTGTCTGTGCTCTTGTAGAATACTGGTTGAGGGGTGGAGATGATGTAGTTAATTATTCCTTGCCCACAAACATTCGAACACCCATCATAGATGATTGCAATAGTCTTTTCTCTATGATTGGCTTGACCTTCACTTAAACTCTGTTGAACTCTGTATCCAGCAAATGAGTAGATAAAGCATGTCTGGTTGGAGGGGTGTATGCTGGGCCAAGAACATTCAGAAATCTCTTCCCATACACATTGTCTGTGAGCATCAGAGGTGAACCAAAAAATAGAGTAAAAAAATGAATAAATCTATGTACAGATAAATAGTTAAGCAGTTGTATCTTACAAAGGAGTTGTTTCATCTATGTTTCAAAATGAAACAGGTGAAATGGAAACAGGTGAATTAACACTCCTCAGTTAGCAGGCTCAAGCAAGCTAAAACCCACATGGTAGCAAAAACTAACTAGCAGAAATTGTTAACAAGTTAGAAATGATTTAAACACACTTTTCTGTAGGATACTATTTACTAGTTAAAAGCATGTATGTCATATAAAATATATTCACCCCACCCAGTATTGTAATCAAATCTTACCAGTAAGCATGTAGTCCATGGCTCAGACAGTGTAGTAGTGTGGGCTCAATAGCAAGATCTTGAGAATCAGCTGTACATGTGATGGAAGAGTGCACTGTGCATGCAGAAGGTTGCAATTCCATTGAATTGGGGATAGTTTAACCAAAATATGCCACAAGACCTAGAATTTCCTTATGTGTATCCCACAAAAAAGGTTCACTATTATAAACAAACTTTTTTGAAGAATTTATATTAAAAATTCCCCAAATTCCCAGGCTTAACCTGTCTAGGACTGGGGTTCTGCCAACAGCCAATAAAATTGCAGGGCGCCAAATACAAATCAACAGAAATCTCATCAATCACATTTCTCAAACATACAATATTAGGCACCATTTTATAGATAAAATTCTCGTTAATCCAGACACAGTGTGTGATTTCAAAAATGCTTTACAGCGAAAGCTCCACAAACGATTATGATTATTGGTCACCACCAAGTCACAGATGAACCCAGCCATTTTTCCCGTCAAAGGGAGGAGTCACAAAAATCACAAATAGAGATAAAATGAATCACTAACCTTTGATGATCTCCATCAGATGACACTCATAGGACTTCATGTTACACAATACATGTATGTTTTGTTCGGTAAAGTTCATATTTATATCCAGAAATCTTATTTTACATTGACGTGTTAGATTCAGTAGTTCCAAAACATGCAGTTATATTGCAGAGAGCCACATGAATTCACAGAAATACTCATAATAAATGTTGATGAAAATACAGCTATTACACATGAAACTTTAGATGCACTTCTCCTTAATGCAACCACTGTGTCAGATTTCAAAAAACTTTACGGAAAAAGCATCATCTGAGAACGGCGCTCAGAGCCCAAACCAGCCAGAGAAATATCCGCCATGTTGGGTAGTCAACATTATTCATAAATAGCATTCGAAATATTCACTTACCTTTGATGATCATCATCAGAATGCACTCCCAGGAATCGCAGTTCCACAATAAATGCTTGTTTTGTTTGATAATGTCCATCATTTATGTCCATTTATGTCCAATAGCTTCTTTTGTTAGGGTGTTTGGTAAACAATCCAAAAGCGGAATTTTCCCGGAAAGTTTCCGACCCTTTGCAACCCTAATGCAGATAGACGTTCAAAATGGTATCCACAACATCCTCTGACTCTGGGGAAGTAGATAAAGGTCTTCATTGCCAAAATCCTGAAGTATTACTTTAATTATTTATGTGGATACCGAGGAACTTGAATTTCTCGACCCGCTCCACTACAGCCCCATCGATGTGGATGCTCGCCCCTCCATTTCTTGCAGTCCACGATCAGCTCCTTTGTTTTGCTGACGTTGAGGGAGAAGTTGTTGTCCTGGCACCACAAGTCTCTGACCTCCCTTTCTATAGGCTGCCTCATTGTTGTCGTGATCAGTCCTACCACCGTCGTGCTGCCAGCAAACTTCATGATGGTGTTGGAGTCGTGCACGGCCACGCAGTCGTGGGTGAACAGAGTACAGGAGGGGACTAAGCACACACCCTTGAGGGGCCCCCATGTTGATTGTCAGCTGGTGGATGTGTTATTGCCTACCCTCATGCAGCCCATCAGAAGTCCAGGATCCAGTTGCATAGGGAGGTCAGGTTTTTTTTGGAATTAAAGGGGCTTAGGTGGTGGGCGTGGGAGGAGGCGTGACAATGGGAGAGGTCGGCCCATGAATTTTAGAGAACATTTTAGAGGCCCCCGCCTTGGCTGTGTAGTATTTTTAAGCAAATTTTATGCCATTCCAAAAAATCTCCATGGAGCTGATAGATATTTGTGACATTTAAAGCTAATTTCCTGATATTCTAAACATTTCGCAATGCGGCTAACGAAAATGTTGCTGATTTAAGCATGGAGCAGAGAACATTATTTTTCAGTTTGAAATTAATTTACTGCAATTCTATGCATTTGGCCATGGCTAATGCTGTGTTATTTTGCTCAAACATAATAACAAAACCAATACTGCTAAATTCATTGTTTTTGAAATTCTCAGTTCTCCCTGACTGTCTAGCTTTGTTCTACATACTTTATATCTGGGTTTAGTCATTTAAGTTAACACTGAAAGCATTTTTCCATCCTGAAAATGTGTAAAACATTTAATTTATTGTTGTCCCCGCAGGAGGCCTTTTGCCTTTTTAGTAGGCTGTCATTGTAAATAAGATTTTGTTCTTAACTGACTTGCCTGGTTAAATAAATAAAATGAATGTAAGAAAAGTCAGTAAAGACACTTGCCAGCTGGTCAGCACATGCTCTCAGTACGCGTCCTGGTATTCAGTCTAGAGTTTTGTCGCCTCTAGTTGCACAGGTGACATGCTGGTAAAAATTAGGTAAGTGGTTAGAGCGGGGCGGCAGATAGCCTAATGGTTAGTGTTGGGCCAGTAACCGAAAGGTTGCTAGATCGAATCCCTGAGCTGACAAGGTAAAAATCTGTCGCTCTGCCCCCGAACAAGGCAATTAAACCACTGTTTCTAGGTTAAATTAAAAAATGAGTTTGAATTCATTATTACAGGTTCCAACTTTCATTCTTACACATGGTAGTTCTTCAAGCCGATGCCACAGATTGGCAGCCCAGTAGATAGTACGGCAGCCGAGTAGATAGTACGGCAGCCTAGTAGATAGTACGGCAGCCCAGTAGATAGTACGGCAGCCAGTGCTATACATCATAAGAAGCATACAATCTAGAACGGAACTGCTTACCAAACCTAATCCTAACAACATCATAGCAGCAATTGCCAGCAAAGTACTACCGTGATGTTATTCTAAAGATGATGGCAGTATCTTATCTAGTGGGTATCCCAGATCACTATCACACTATGTGGGTGGGGGTCCCTGCCATGTGAGGGCTCAGGAAAGCCGCAGGCTGTTCTCCCTCACCCTCAGCCTCCAGGAAAGCTCCAGCATAAAGCAGCCAGCCACAGTCTTACTAGGTCGGTTAGGATTAAACATCCAGCTGCCAACCTCCTCTCCTCTCTACCCTGTCCAATCTCTGGATCATGTATTGTGACTTTCCCCAATACCTTAGCTCTGCATTTGTAGTAATGCAATACTTCTTTATAATATAGTCAACATATTTTTGGAGAATCACTCGTATTTACACATATGTAACCAATATATATATATATTTTTTTTAACCTTTTTTTAACCAGATAGGCCAGTTGAGAACAAGTTCTCATTTACAACTGCGACCTGTTCAAGATAAAGCAAAGCAGTGCGACAAAAACAACAACACAGAGTTACACATGAGATAAACAAACGTAGTCAATAACACAATAGAAAAATCTGTATACAGTGTGTGCAAATGAAGTAAGGAGGTAAGGCAATAAATAGGCCATAGTGGCGAAGTAATTACAATTTAGCAATTAACACTGGTGTGATAGATGTGCAGATGAGGATGTGCAAGTAGAGATACTGGTGTGCAAAAGAGCCAAAAAACAAATATGGGAATGAGGTAGGTAGTTGGTTGGATGAGCTATTTACAGATGAGCTATTTACAGATGGGCTATTTACAGATGGGCTGTGTACAGCTGCAGAGATCGGTAAGCTGCTCTGACAGCTGATGCTTAAAGTTAGTGAGGGAGATATAAGTCTCCAACTTCAGTGATTCTTGCAAGTCGTTCCAGTCATTGGCAGCAGAGAACTGGAAGGAAAGGAAGCCAAAGGTGATGTTGACTTTGGGGGTGACCAGTGAGATATACCAGCTGGAGCGCGTGCTACAGGTGGGTGTTGCTAAGGTGACCAGTGAGCTGAGATGAGGCGGACCTGGAGCCAGTGGGTTTGGCGACGAATATGTAGCGAGGACCAGCCAAAGAGAGCATACAGGTCGCAGTGGTGGGTAGTATATGGGGCTTTGGTGACAAAACGGATGGCACTGTGATAGACTGCATCCAATTTGCTGAGTAGAGTGTTGGAGGCTATTTTGTAAATTACATCAAGGATCGGTAGGATAGTCAGTTTTACGAGGGTATGTTTGGCAGCATGAGTGAAGGAGGCTTTGTTGCGAAATAGGAAGCCGATTTCTAGATTTAATTTTGGATTGGAGATGCTTAATATGAGTCTGGAAGGAGAGTGTACAGTCTAGCCAGACACCTACAGTAGGTATTTATAGTTGTCCACATATTCTAAGTCAGAACCATCCAGAGTAGTGATGCTAGTTGGGCGGGGGATGCAGGCAGCGATCGTTGAAGAGCATGCATTTTGTTTTACTCAAATTTTAGAGCAGTTGGAGGCCACGGAAGGAGTGTTGTATGGCATTGAAGCTCGTTTGGAGGTTTGTTAACTTCTTATGGCTGCAGGGGCAGTATTGAGTAGCTTGGATGAAAGGTGCACAGAGGTGCCCATAGTAAACTGCCTGCTCCTCAGTCCCCATTGCTAATATATGCGTATTATTATTCGTATTGGATAGAAAAGACTCAGAAGTTTCTAAAACTGTTTGAATTATGTCTGTGAGTATAACATAACTCATATGGCAGGCAAAAACCTGAGAAGTTCCACTTCCTGTTTGAATTGTTTCTGAGGTTGCAGATTTTCAACCAAGCTCTCATTGAAATTACAGCGAGATATTGATGAGTTTTCACTTCCTACGGCTTCCACTAGATGTCAACAGTCAATAGAACTTTGTCTGATGACTCTAATGTGAAGGGGGGCCGAAGGAGACAGGAATTAGTAATCACTGCCATGAGGTGACCACGCATTGAACACGCGCCTTCACATGAGGAGGACCTCCGTTCCACCGCTCTTCTGAAGTCAATCTAATTCTCCGGTTGGAACGTTATTCAAGATGTATGTTAACAACATTCTAAAGATTGATTCAGTACATCGTTTGGACATTTCGTCATGTAATAGTAGATGCGCTTTGTGACTTTGGAATTGTTTACCGCTAACGCGCTAACCAAAGTAGCTAATTGGACATAAATAACGGACATTATCAAACAAATCAAGCATTTATTGTGGGCCTGGGATTCCTAGGACTGCATTCTGATGAAGTTCATCAAAGGTAAGGAAACATTTATCATGTATTTTCTGGTTTCTGTTGACCCCAACATGGTGGCTAATTTGGCTATTGTTCTGAGCTCCGTCTCAGATTATTGCATGATTTGCTTTTTCCGTAAAGTTTAAAAAAAAATCTGACACAGCGGTTGCATTAAGGAGAGGTATATCTATAATTCCATGCGTATAACTTGTATTATCATATACATTTATGATGAGTATTTCTGTTGAAACGATGTGGCTATGCAAAATCATTTGATGTTTTTGGAACTAGTGAATGTAACGCGCCAATGTAAACTCAGATTTTTTGTTATAAATATGAACTTTATCAAACAAAACATGCATGTATTGTGTAACATGAAGTCCTATGAGTGTCATCTGATGAAGATAATCAAAGGTTAGTGATTAATTTTATCTCTATTTCTGCTTTTTGTGAAAGCTATCTTTCGCTGGAAAAATGGCTTTGCTTATTGTCGTTTGGCGGTGACCTAACATAATCGTCTGTAGTGCTTTCGACGAAAAGCACATTTGAAATCGGACACTTTGGTGGGATTAACAACAAGATTACCTTTAAAATGATATAAGACACATGTTTGAGGAATTTTAATTATGAGATTTCTGTTGTTTGAATTTGGCGCCCTGCACTTTCACTGGCTGCTGTCGTATCGATCCCGGTAGCGGATGCAGCCATAAGAAGTTAACACAGTGTCCAAAGAAGGGCCAGATGTATACAGAATGGTGTTGTCTGCGTAGAGGTGGATCAAATAATCACCCGCAGCAAGAGCGACATCACTGATATATATAGAGAAAAGAGTTGGCCCGAGAATTGACCCCTGTGGTACCCCCATAGAGACTGCCAGAGGTCCGGACAACAGGCCCTCCGATTTGACACACTGAACTCTATCTGAGAAGTAGTTAGTGAACCAGGCGAGGCAGTCATTAGAGAAACCAAGGCTGTTGAGTTTGCCGATAAGCATACGGTGATTGACAGAGCCGAAAACCTTAGCCAGGATAATGAAGACGGCTGCACAGTACTGTCTTTTATCGATGGCGGATATGATATCGTTTAGGACCTTGAGCGTGGCTGAGGTGTACCCGTGACCAGCTCGGAAACTGGATTGCATAGCGGAGAATGTACGGTCGGATTCGAAATGGTTGGTGATCTGTTTGTTCACTTGGATTTTGAAGACTTTAGAAAGGCAGGGCAGGATGGATATAGGTCTGTAACAGTTTTGGTCTAGAGTGTCTCCCCCTTTGAAGAGGGGGATGACCGTGGCCGCTTTCCAATCTTTAGGAATCTCAGATGGTTGAACAGGTTGAACAGACTAGTAATAGGGGCTGCAACAATGGAGGTGGATAATTTTAGGAAGAGAGGTTCCAGATTGTCTAGCCCAGCTGATTTGTAGAGTTCCAGATTTTGCAGTTATCAGAACATCAGCTGTCTGGATTTGGGTGAAGGAGAAGCGGGGCGGGGCTTGAGCCCGTTGCTGCAGGTGGTGCAGAGTTATTGGCCGGGCTGCGGTTGCCAGGTGGAAAGAATGGCCAGCCGTAGAGAAATGCTTATTGAAATTCTCGATTATCGTGGATTTATCGGTGGTGACAGTGTTTCCTAGCCTCAGTGCAGTGGGCAGTTGGGAGGAGGTGCTCTTTTTCTCCATGGACTTTACAGTGTCCTAAAACTTTTTGGAATTAGCGCTGTAGGATGCAAATTTCTGTATA
The DNA here is from genome assembly GCF_029448725.1 of Salvelinus fontinalis. NCBI lineage: Eukaryota > Metazoa > Chordata > Actinopteri > Salmoniformes > Salmonidae > Salvelinus > Salvelinus fontinalis. The sequence continues at coordinate 13,384,996 of NC_074689.1, forward strand.
ATGAAGAAAAGGAAGGCTACCGTGGTGTGAGTGAAACTAAAAATCTACAGTGAAGCTGGGGGGGAGGCCAGCTCCAGGCCAGGAGTCAGTAGTAGCTAGTAGCCTCTGCTGTGTTTGCGGCCGTTGTTTGAAGTGTGCTGTTTGTTTTGGGCTAGTGTTTACTGTGCTCATTGGGACCAGCCATTCAGCCTTCCAACTGTCTCCTAATGACATTCCTAGGTCAGGTGACGCATTACATAAGCTAAATGAACTTCTCTCTAAATGTGTGTGTATGTGTGTTGTACTGTATAATTAATATACTGTTAGCAGAAGACAAGGGGGAAGTTATCATGTGATTTGGGACATTGCTAGTGTTGATATGTTAATTGAAAGTGCTAAGTTGATTTGTAATGGAATATCTACATAGGCCTACAAAGACCCCTTATCAGCAGCCATCACTCCTGTGTTCCAATGGCACGTTGTGTTAGCTTAGTTTATCCAAGTTTATCATTTTAAAAGGCTAATTGATTATTAGAAAACCCTTTTGCAATTATGTTAGCACAGCTGAAAACTGTTGTCCTGATTAAAGAAGCAAATATAAAGATGGTCATTATGGCCAAACAGTTCTATTTTTGTTTCATCAGGCCAGAGGACATTTCTCCAAAAAGTACGATCTTTGTCCCCATGTGCAGTTACAAACCATAGTCTGGCTTTTTTTATGGTGGTTTTGGAGCAGTGGCTTCTTCCTTGCTGAGCGGCCTTTCAGGTTATGTCGATATAGAACTTGTTTTACTGTGGATATAGATACTTTTGTACCTGTTTCCTCCAGCATCTTCACAAGGTCCTTTGCTGTTGTTCTGGGATTGATTTGGACTTTTCTCACCAAAGTATGTTCATCTCTAGGAGACAGAACTCGTCTCCTTCCTGAGCGGTATGACGGTTGCGTGGTCCAATGTTGTTTATACTTGCGTACTATTGTTTGTACAGATGAACGTGGTACCTTCAGGCGTTTCGAAATTGCTCCCAAGGATGATCCAGACCTGTGGAGGTCAACTTTTTTTTTTTCTGAGGTATTGGCTGATTTCTTTTGATTGTCCCATGATGTCAATTAAAGAGGCACTGAGTTTGAAGGTACATCCACAGGTACACCTCCAATTGACTCATAGTGTCAATTAGCCTATCAGAAGCTTCTAAAGCCATGAGATAATTTTTTGAGTTTAAAGGTAGAGTCATCTTAGTGTATGTAAACTTCTGGAAAAACACTGGAATTGTGATACAGTGAATTATAAGTGAAATAATCTGTCTGTAAAGAATTGTTGGAAAAATGTACTTGTGTCATGCACAAAGTAGATGTCCTAACCGACTTGCCAAAACTATATATTGTTTACAAGAAATTTGTGGAGTGGTTATTAAATGAGTTTTAATGACTCCAACCTAAGTGTATGTAAACTTCCGACTTCAAGTGTGTGTGTGTGTGTGTGTGTGTGTGTGTGTGTGTGTGTGTGTGTGTGTGTGTGTGTGTGTGTGTGTGTGTGTGTGTGTGTGTTATATATATATACACCCCCCCCAAAAAAAATCCCCAATAATATCTGGGGGATTGGAAATGATGCAGACAGTTACCTTGATGGATTCAACATTCTATCTGCAATATTAAAGCCAAACACAGACACTGGACAGAGGAACTCTGTATAGAAGGCCATCATTCCAGAGTCGCCTCTTCACTGTTGATGTTGAGACTGGTGTTTTGTGGGTACTATTTAATGAAGCTACCAGTTGAGGACTTGTGATGCGTCTGTTTCGCAAACTAGACACTCTAATGTACTTGTCCCCTTGCTCAGTTGTGCACCGGGGCCTCCCACTCCTCTTTCTATTCTGGTTAGAGCTAGTTTGCGTTGTTCTGTGAAGGGAGTAGTACACAGAGTTGTACAAGATCTTCAGTTTCTTGGCAATTTCTCACATGGAATAGGCTTCATTTCTCAGAACAAGAATAGACTGTCGAGTTTCAGAAGAAAGGTCTTTGTTTCTGGCCATTTTGGGCCTGTAATCAAACCCACAAATGCTGATGTTCCAGATACTCAACTAGTCTAAAGAAGGCCAGTTTTATTGCTTCTTTAATCAGCACAAGAGTTTTCAGCTGTGCTAACATAATTGCAAAAGGGTTTTCTAATGATCAATTAGCCTTTTAAAATGATAAACTTGGATTAGCTAACACAATGTGCCATTGGAACACAGGAGTGATGGTTGCTGATAATGGGCCTATGTACGCCTATGCAGATATTCCATAAAAAATCAGCCGTTTCCTGTTCCAATAGTGATTTACAACATAAAAAATGTCAACACTGTATTTCTGATCAATTTGATGTTGTTTTAATGGACAAAATGTGTGCTTTTCTTTCATAAACAAGGACATTTCTAAGTGACACCAAACTTTTGAATGGTAGTGCATGTAAAGGACTTCAGGGTTGCATTTGCTTAGATTGCTCTTTTGAAATGAGATACACACTGTAGATAATGTATAACTTGTGTTTTCCATGTTTGTGAGTTATAGAGGTATGGAATTCTCAAGGCCCCATTTAGAATGTTTTTCTTTTCTCCTGCTGTGGTTTTGTGCTTGGGGAGTGGGTGTGGACCTGCTGGTATGGTCATATTGGCTTATTTTGTCACCTGATTGCTTTCGACAATGTTCCAAAGTTAGATGACATCCAAGTGTCTACCTGCTGCTACAGTGTTGCACCACCCACCTACCCCTGTCTACAGACCTCTCAGTCTAGGCCTCTAGCCTCTTCTCTGAGCTCTCTGTAGACACATTGTCACAGAGGTGTATACAGTTCCTTGCAAAAGTTTTCATCCCCCTTGGCGTTTTTCCTGTTTTGTTGCATTACAACCTGTAATTTAAATCGATTTTTATTTGGATTTCATGTAATGAACATACATATAATAGTCCAAATTGGTGAAGTGTTAAAAAAAACAAAAAACGTAAAAGTGGTGTGTGCATATGTATTCACCACCTTTGCTATGAAGACCCTAAATAAGATCTGGTGCAACCAACTACCTTCAGAAGTCACATAAATTAGATTGCACACAGGTGGACTTTATTTAATTAAGTGTCACATGATCTCAGTATATATACACACCTGTTCTGAAAGGCCCCAGAATCTGCAACACCACTAAGCAAGGGGTACCACCAAGCAAGTGGCACCATGAAGACCAAGGAGCTCTCCAAACAGGTTAGGGACAAAGTTGTGGAGAAGAAAAGATCAGGGTTGGGTTTTAAAAAAATATCAGAAACTTTGAACATCCTACGGACACCATTAAATCCATTATTAAAAAATGGAAAGAATATGGCACCACAACAAACCTGCCAAGAGAGGGCCACCCTCCAAACCTCAGGGACCAGGCAAGGAGGGCATTAATCAGAGGGGCAACAAAGAGACCAAAGATAACCCTGAAGGAGCTGCAAAGCTCCACAGCAGAGATTGGAGGACCACTTTAAGCCGTACACTACACAGAGCTTGTGCTTTCCGGAAGAGTGGCCAGAAAAAAGCCATTGCTTAAAGAAAAAAATAAACGGGGGGGGGGGTGGGGAATAGTTATGCACGCTCAAGATTGCTGTTTTTTTTGTCTTATTTCTTGTTTGTTTCACTCAAAAAATATTTTGCATCTTCAAAGTGGTGGGCATGTTGTGTAAATCAAATGATACAAACCCCCCCAAAATCTATTTGAATTCCAGGTTGTAAGGAAACAAAATAGGAAAATGCCAAGGGGGGTGAGTACTTTCGCAACTGTGTGTGACCTGGGCACTGAGCCTGTGACTGAAAGGGAATCAGCCATGAGAACTGCTGACTGCAATAATGACAACTTTTATACATAACACACACACACACACACACACACACACACACACACACACACACACACACACACACACACACACACACACACACACACACACACACACACACACACACACACACACACACACACACACACACACACACACACACAACAACAGACAAACACAGTCTACTTAAACTAATAACACACAAACAATTATACGTTTTCATGTCTTTACTGAACACACCATGTAAACAGACACATTTCAGGGTGGGAAAAGTATGTGAACCCTTGGATATTAAAGCTGGTTGACCCTCCTTTTTGCAGCAATAACCTAAACCAAACATTTTCTGTAGTTGCAGATCAGACCTGCACAACATTCAGGAGGAATTTTGGACCATTCCTCTACAAAACTATATCAGTTCAGCAATATTCTTGGGATGTCTGGTGTGAACTGCACTCTTAAGCTCATGCCACAGCATCTCAATTGGGTTGAGGTCAGGACTCTGACTGGGCCACTCCAGAAGGAGCATTTTCTTCTGTTGTTGATTTACTGTTTTTTGTCATTGTCCTGTTGCATCACCCAACTTCTGTTGAGCTTCAATTGGTGGACAGATAGCCTTACATTCTCCTGCAAAATGTCTTGATAAACATGGGAATTAATTTTTCCATCGACAATAGCAAGCTGTCCAGACCCTGAGGCAGCAAAGCAGCCCAAAACCATGATGCTCCCTCCACCATACTTTACAGTTGGGATGAGGTTTTGATGTTGGTGTGCTGTGCCTTTTTTCTCCACACATAGTGTTGTGTGTTCCTTCCAAACAACTCAACATTAGTTTCTTCTGTCCATAGAATAATTTGCCAATAGCGCTGTGGAACATCCAGGTGCTCTTTTGCGAACCTCAGTAATGCAGTAATGTTTTTTTGGACAGCAGTGGCTTCTTCTGTGGTGTCCTCCCATGGACACTGTTCTTGTTTAGTTTGTTACATATCGTAGACTCGTCAACAGAGATGTTAGCATGTTCCGGAGATTTCTGTAAGTCTTTAGCTGACACTCTAGGATTCTTCTTAACCTCATTGAGAATTCTGTGCTGTGCTCTTGTAGTGATCTTTGCGGGATGGTCACTCCTAGGGAGATTTATAGACGGCCATTTATAGACGATTTGTTTTACCATGGACTGATTTAACATCAAGGCTTTTAGAGATACTTATGTAACCATTTTCAGCTTTATGCAAGTCAACAATTCTTAATCTTAGGTCTTCTGAGATCTCTTTTGTTCGAGGCATGGTTCACATCAGGCAATGCTTCTTGTGATTAGCAAACTCAAACTTTGTGTGTTTTTTATAGGGCAGGGCAGCTCTAACCAACATCTCCAATCTCATCTCATTGATTGGACTCCAGGTTAGCTGACTCCAATTAGCTTTGGAGAAGTCATTAGCCTTGGGGCTCACATACTTTTTCCTACCTATACTGTGAAAGTTTAAATGATGTATTCAATATAGACAAGAAAAATACAATAATGTGTGTGTTATTAGGGTGTCAAGTCTTGTATTTGCATATTGTAATTTGCCTTTGGAATGTTTTTACGGAACCGTTTATACGGAACCGTTTAAGCACACTGAGTTTGTCTATTGTTGTGACTTAGACGAAGATCAGATCAAATTGTATGACCAATTTATGCAGAAATCCAGGGAATTCCAAAGGGTTCACCTATTTTCTTGCCACTGTGTATATGATCTATGAAATATAGGACTGGCCCTTTTAAAAGATTACAATGGAATTTGATGTATTCCTGGCCTGCCTGGACCATAACCCCCTTTCACTTTTTATTGTCTTTTTAAACATAGTTTAAATAGGGATGTGCATTTGACCTATATTGACTGTTCAAGTACTTGCATGATATATTTTTTTCCATTACTCCATTACTCGAAAGAAAATAAGCTATTTTTAGAACACTGGGGGAATAAAATACATTTATCTGTTATGCCAACAGTGAGAAAAAATGCTAAATTTATCATAACCATTACAGATAACGAGGCCTAATTGCTAAATTGCCTCATATGTATGTGTGTATATATGTATGTGTTAGAGGTCGACCGATTATGATTTTTCAACGCCGACACCGATTATTGGAGGACCAAAAAAAGCAGATACCGATTAATCGGCCGATTTTCAATTTCTGTTTTGTTTTGTTGTAATAATGACAATTACAACAATACTGAATGAACACTTATTTTAATTTATTATAATACATCAATAAAATCAATTTAGCCTCAAATAAATAATGAAACATGTTCAATTTGGTTTAAATAATGCAAAAACAAAGTGTTGGAGAAGAAAGTAAAAGTGCAATATGTGCTATGTAAGAAAGCTAACGTTTAAGTTCCTTGCTCAGAACATGAGAACATATGAAAGCTGGTGGTTCCTTTTAACATGAGTCTTCAATATTCCCAGGTAAGAAGTTTTAGGTTGTAGTTATTATAGGAATTATAGAACTATTTCTCTCTATACGATTTGTATTTCATATACGTTTGACTATTGGATGTTCTTATAGGCACTATAGTATTGCCAGTGTAACAGTATAGCTTCCGTCCCTCTCCTCACCACTACCTGGGCTCAAACCAGGAACACATCGACAACAGCCACCCTCGAAGCAGCGTTACCCATGCAGAGCAAGGGGAACAACTACTTCAAGTCTCAGAGCGAGTGACGTTTGAAACGCTATTAGGGCGCACCCCGCTAACTTGCTAGGCATTTCACATCGGTTACGCCAGCCTAATCTCGGGAGTTGATAGGCTTGAAGTCATAAACAGCTCAATGCTTGAAGCATTGCGAAGAGCTGCGGGCAAAACGCACAAAAGTGCTGTTTGAATGAATGCTTACCAGCCTGCTGGTGCCTACCATCACTCAGTCAGACTGCTCTATCAAATCATAGACTTAATTAGAACATAATAACACACAGAAATGCGAGCCATAGGTCATTAATATGGTCTAATACGGAAACTATCATCTTAAACAAAACGTTTATTCTTTCAGTGAGATACGGAACCGTTCCGTATTTTATCTAACGGGTGACATCCATAAGTCTAAATATTCCTGTTACATTGCACAACCTTCAATGTTATGTCATAACTACGTAAAATTCTGGCAAATTAGTTCGCAATGAACCAGGCGGCCCAAACTGTTGTATTATACCCTGAATCTGCGTGCAATGAACGCAAGAGAAGTGACACAATTTCACCTGGTTAATATTGCCTGCTAACCTGGATGTCTTTTAGCTAAATATGCAGGTTTAAAAGTATATACTTCTGTGTATTGATTTTAAGAAAGGCATTGATGTTTATGGTTAGGTACACGTTGGAGCAACGACAGTCCTTTTTCGCAAATGCGCACCGCATTGATTATATGTAACGCAGGACACGCTAGATAAACTAGTAATATCATCAACCATGTGTAGTTAACTAGTGATTATGATTGATTGATTGTTTTTTATAAGATAAGTTTAATGCTAGCTAGCAACTTACCTTGGCTTCTTACTGCATTCGCGTAACAGGCAGGCTCCTTGTGGAGTGCAATGTAAAGCAGGTGGTTAGAGCGTTGGACTAGTTAACCGTAAGGTTGCAAGATTGAATCCCCGAGCTGACAAGATAAAAATCTGTCGTTCTGCCCCTGAACAAGGCAGTTAACCCACCGTTCCTAGGCCGTCATTGAAAATAAGAATGTGTTCTTAACTGACTTGCCTAGTTAAATAAAGGTGTAAAAAACTATTTGGCCAAATCGTTGTCCAAAAATACTGATTTCCGATTGTTATGAAACTTGAAATCGGCCCTAATTAATCGGCCATTCCGATTAATTGGTCGACCTTTAGTACCAATCTTTTCAGCTAACATTCCCCTCCTTGGCACTCCTGTCATTTGCCAAAGAGACTGGCCTTTCTTCAATCTTCAAATATGAACATTCTATTATTGATGGCCTCAAGGAGATCCGAGGATTTGATCCTGATTCGATAACCCTCATAGCTATCCTCTAATCACAAAGGTTATGCAAATATAACTTTCCCCATCATCGAAAATATGAATGTTATTCCCTACAACTCTGACGTAAAAATCCAGCTGTATGTTGAACGTTGAGATTGCCGAAAGACCTCTGGAAAATGACAGGAGTGGCAAGGTGTGCAATGTTAGATAAACAGACTGGTCCCCTGTAAGACTGCTGCTAGAGAATGTTCTCCATGAAACTGAGAATGAGGCTACGTCTTTTGAAGGGATGGGACCAATGTGTAAGATTAGAAGGGTGTCATCTAGCACGTATTTTGTTTAAACGTGACATCAGTAAATGAGCGGTGTCCTCAGGCAGTCCCTGTTAAACTGGTTACAGTGACACACTTGAGTCTCTCTAGTAATTAATATCTGTGAATTGATTAATGATGCCAGTCAGGCAACATCAGTATTCAGACTGCTGTTGGAAATAACTAATTTAACCTCGTGAAGACATAATCCTGTTTCATTGGATGAAACTCTTGTTTGTTGACAATGTATTTCTTGATTCTCTCCAGCCCTGATATGATGAATTGCATAGTGCCATGGGCCTGACTCTACCAGTGGGCCGTAGTGTCCTTCCTGTCCCAGACTCCATCTCTCCCTAGGGGTCTCAGGCTATGGCAGCCAGGACATCCCTTCCTCCTGAGAGTGGATGTGTCCCAAATGGCATCCTATTCCACATCGTGCACTACTTTTGACAAGCGATAGGGTGCCATTTGGGACACAGTCACTGTCTCAGGTGCCAGTCTGATTTGGCTACTTCTGTCATGTCTTGGCCTGGTTTGGCTCAGCTTCGCTCGGGGGCTCTTTCTCCCTCATCGCCTGGCACGGTGCCCGTCTCGGTGAGCCCGGCATAGTAAGCAGTCAGCTCAATTATCCTTGTTATAGGGTCATTTCCTCCTGTGTGTCCTCCTGTGTGTGTGTCTCTTCGGGGGAAGGGGGAGGGTGGCTGTTGATGCGAGGAAGGTTTGATTTGAGTCCTGTTTGGTTCAGGTAAGGAGAGGGAGTGAGATGAAGGTATTAGGGATGATGATGAAGTGAGAGGTAGAGAGTAGTTGCTATTCTTAGATGAGATGATGTGTGTCCATCCAGTGATGCAATTAATGGGCTCGGACACGACACAGAACTTTTGATAGACGTTGAACCTATACACATCCTACTGTAATATTTCTGTCTTGGGTGTAGTTTACAGTTAGAGCAAGGTTACCTGAAATAGCATGCCTTGTCGACGTTTTAAGTGTAGGCTAGAAGACATCCGCTCACAAAAGGAAAACGCTTAGGCAGAGTGACTGTTCCATGAATATATTAAGCACCTAAGAAGTATCTCTTGGGAAATGGCGAATGGGGAGGAAAGATTTTAATGTGATTTAAAAAAAAATATTTATTATGAGTAGTCACAGCAGAAACATCATGTGTAACATTTATCTCTCAGAATGATTTTGGTCTCATATTGCCTCCAATTTCACCAAGGAATAGCATAGCACATTTATTCCTAGAGAAAGGATTCCATTTCAAGACAAATTGACTGATTCGTGAAGCGATAATGAATATGCAATGGCCTGTAACAACCTCATCTAGCTGCACGTCATTCAGTGGAGAAGGCCAGTGTGGGATCTCTGTTGATGCTGAAGCTACAATCAGTTCGTCCCCTATTCACCTGTAATGACGGGTGAGTGAAATGAATGAGGAGTCAACTGCAGGGAGCGAAATGTACGGGAAAACCTTGTTACCAACACTGGACAGCGAAACCCAAAAAACAGACATGTAACAACTAATAAGCCCGCACAAACACTAGCGGGCAAAACGAACCTAAATAGTACCCATCCCAAAACCCCAACAAGGAACAGGTGAAAACAATTAGACAGACATAAACGAAAAGGAAAAAGGGATCGGTGGCAGCTAGTAGACCGGCGGCGACGACCGCCGAGCGCCACCCGAACAGGTGGCACTCGGGGTATTCGTGACATCACCTCTCAGAAGAAATCAGTCTACATATTAGTTTCTGTAAAATGAGATATCTTTAGTTGATGGTGGGAATTCACATTTTCTCTGAATAAAAAAACTGTTCTTCTGTTGAAATTAAAGGACCACTCTGCCTTAGTCTATAAATCAGGGTTCCCCAACTTGCATTTTTGATATATTATTGTTGGACATAAGACTATATAAAACACCAGCAAATCAGCTCCAAGTGATTTTAATTTTGGAAATATGTTCCAAAGTATTCCCACGCATAATAGAGAGATGTGATCGTATACGAATGGAGGCAAGGTTTGAAATGATTGTTTTAGTCAAATATTATATCTGTTCTTATGGTCGATTTGCTGTCTGCATATTATTTGCAGTTATGTTCTGGCCCCCTGACCATCCGCTCAAGAAAAAATTGGCCCGTGGCTGAATATAGTTGATGATCCCTGCTATAAAGCCATTGGTGCTGGTGATGATTGTAAAATGCTGTCTACTGAAGTGTCTTTCAAAATGTGATTTTAGCGTACCATCGTAGGGATGACTGGTCATGGATCAAGGATGTGTAACTTACCAATTTAATAGGGTAAATATAATACTTTAATCCTATACGTGTCAATCTGTTAGTCAAGGTGAACTTCCATATACTCACATATGCTGTCTGAAGCATAGGGTCTGAATCTTACAACTGCCATGGAAAGATTTGCACTGCCTGTATACGGCTTCATTTGATTTCCTTGTTTTACCATCGCTTCTTGAAATGTCCCTGGGTGCACTTTGGGGTCTCAATTCCTAGTACCTGATGCCATGTCAGATTCATGAGTCCCTATGGCCTAGATGCTTTGTGTGTCTGCTATATTAATGCTGTAAATTCAGCCCGACAAGTGCGTTTTATGATCGCTGCTGCTGACTGTCCAGCACAAGTACAGAAACCCTTCAACCGTGCTGTAATGAATCTACCAATGAAAAACATCTGGATCATCTGAAAATGTCCATCTATCCCAGTAGTAAATAAATTACCTCTGAAATGTGAACAGAAAATGACCTAATGAAGGTGCAGGGTCATATAAAAAGCTTTACACAGGATGTGTCTTAAGTTTTCAAAGAGGGCAAAGGATTCTGTAAAAGGGTAAGGAGCCTTTAAACAGCGGAAGTCCGACCCCGACCACTCTCAGGCATTTACAGACCTGTTTGAAGTCTGCCCTCAACGTATCCCACGTTAGAGGGTCCCCCTTGTTTCCCCTGTAAATGCGTTGGTTCCCCCCGAGGTAGACGGTAGTTGATGCTGCTCCTCGGCTAAGGCAGGAACAGGCACCATAACTTGGCCCACGATGCTCTTTCTGTGGTCCATATGGCGATTTAAAAAAACAAACATCCAAACTTCTCATTCAAGAGAGCTGTGATATGTTAGGCAGTTCCACTTTTAGTGTATTATTAAGCAGAGGTTGTCTGGTAGTCACTAGACATTGTAATTAGGGATGCACAATATATCGGTGAACATATCGGAATCGGACGATATTAGGTAAAAATGCCAACATCGGTATCGGCCGATGTCAAGTTTAACGCCGATGTGCAAAACCGATGTCAAAGCTGACGTGCATACCTATATAACGTAGGTAGATGACGTAATGACGCCACGTAAAATGTAGAGCTATACGTGCAACACAGCATTCCTAAACTAGCCCACAATGTCTGCTGTGTGGATCGAGCAGTCAACAAGTCGAGCAGTGATTTGAAAGAGTAACAAAATTTCAGCGAGACAACTCGAAGGCGAAATCCATTAAAGCCAAGATAATGGGATTCATAGCACCTTGACAATCAACCTTTCTCTGTCGTGGGTGATGTTGGCTTTCACTGACTGGTTGAGCACCGGTACACACTACCAAGTGCGCTATTTTTCAGATGTTGCCCTACCGGAGTTACACAGTAATAGCGTCACTGCTATTAGCTTCACGACATGCATACTATGGAACACCGTTTGGGTCTTTACGTGTCACAAAAGATACAGTAGCACTGTCAAAGCAGTACAAAAAAGTCTGCAAACACCGGCCACAAACGATGTGTTTACAATACCGCCTTGGTAATAAAGAATCGTTTGTTCGACCGCAACTTCTGGGGTAGCTAGCTAGCTTTAGCTTGGTACCTAGCTAGCACCAATACAACCAGCCTGAAATCAGTGGAAACTGCAGTCATTTTCATTATTCTTAGCAATGATTTAGAAATCCTTGTGAGTAAGAATTAGCTAGATTGCCACTTGTTGTTCACCTATTGAAATTGAACTTCAGTTCATGAAAATAAATGTCTAGCCAGCTACTTAACCCTGTTTCCCAAAGCTAACGCTATAAGCAGCTAGCTAGCTTAATCTGGCTAGTGACGCTCGACCGGACCGGGTTATGTGTTGTGAAGCTAGACACAATAAGGTTTTTGCACAATAGTGGAATTTGCAGTTTGTCTTCAAAATAAAAGTATGTAATTGACAGTGATGCAAATGAATACAAATAGTAGAATTATACCATTTTTATTTTTAAGGCTAACCGCAAAGTCCACTATGGTGGATAATCCTTATTGTGGCTAGCTTCACATAGATGGGTCCCGACCATTAATCAAATAAGAACTGTCTTATAAATTAGGGTTATTTTAGATGACACTTAGCTATATAGTTAGCTAGCTAGCTAGCTAGCTAGCTAGCTAGCTAAGGACATTGTTTGCATCCATGAGCATCATAGCATACGTATCGATGAATCATTGTGACATATGAAATACGAGTGATAGTGTAATCAATGTGTAATAACTACGTAAAAAATGTATGAACACGTAAAATTATTATGTGACGTGCAGTCATATTCAGGTCCTGATTGGTCAACAAGTATATTTGACACGTCAAATAGTTTTAAATAGTATGTTTTATGACACGCAAAGACCCAAACGGCGTTCCATAGAAATCCTGGTTGAGAATGAAATGACTGAACAAATGAACAACAAAACAGCACAGCAAGTAAGTGAAAGAAATAGGTTTTGATTATGTTTACTGGTAATGGGACATGCGTAAAAGCCATAACTTTTTTGTGTGTGTGTAACCTTTATTTAACTAGGCAAGTCAGTTAAGAACACATTCTTATTTACAATGACGGCCTACCCCGTCAATTTATGCGCCGCCCTATGGGACACCCAATCACGGCCAGATGTGATACAGCCTGGATTCGAACCAGGGACTGTAGTGACACCTCTTGCACTGAGATGCAGTGCCTCAGACCGCTGCTGTCACCCTGGCCTCTGTTATATTGATTTTCTTTATTAGTTTAGTTAGGTCAGGGTGTGACATGGGGGATGTTTGTGTGTTTTGTCTAGTTTAGGGTGTGTGTATTGTTTACGGGAGTTTTGTAGAATGTATGGGGTTGTGTTCAGTGTAGGTGTAGGTGTTTAGGAAAGTCTATGGTTGCCTGGTTTGGTTCTCAATCAGAGACAGCTGTTTATTGTTGTCTCTGATTGGGAGCCATATTTAAGGCAGCCATAGGCTTTAGGTGTTTGTGGGTAATTGTGTTCTATGTTCTATGTTGCATAGTTTATTTTAGCTTCACGTTTTTTTGTTCGTTTAGTAAGTGTTTGTTTTTCTTCATTAAAAGAAGATGTCTTTTTTCCACGCTGCGCCTTGGTCCACTCATTTGTCTCATAACGATCGTGACAGCTGCGTCTGTGTGTGTTAACTATTAACTATTTAACTGTACCAGAATGCTTAAAAGGCCGCAAAAATGTTAAATATCGGGTAGTGTTTTTTTTGGGGCAAGGAAAATATCGGTATCGGTCAAAAATGTCATATCTGTGCGTCACTAATTGTAATGTATATAACATCCATATGTGAGTGTTTGGATATTTGGCTCAACAGCAATTAGATGTAGTACTTGTGTATGAAAGTAAGTACATTTTCACGTGGTAAGGCTGTACGCTCAGATAAGTGCTTTTTCTACTCTTCAGTGTGAAATGTAATGGATGATATGTCTAGTCTCTTTTTGGTCGAGATAGTGAGTGCTTTGGGCTAGACTAAACAAACTGAATACTCTGCATTTTTTTATCCAGTTACTGTCTCTGCATTCCACCCCTGATGGCACATGTAAAGTCCTCCACTCTTCTTCTATGGTGTTACTGTTTACTCAAGTGAGCTGCCGTAATGCAGAATTGGATGAATAGCCGTCAGCGGCATCAAACGCTTTGTCAGTGCGTCTCGGCAGCCATTGTTTGGGGGTGTAGGAGTCGGAGCAGTGGCATTGTTCTGGAGCTGTGCATAAATATCTCCCAGCAGCCTTTTCATGTGACCGCGACTAGAAGGGGGCCAAATGAAAAAGCTTCTGGCCAGGTCTCCATCCAGCCGTCTCGCTCTCTCTATCTTCCTTTGTCTCAACAATGTTATTTCCCACAGACATTCGGCTTTGTTTTCTCTTTCTAGCCCCAATTTATCCACTCCTGGTTGAAAATATTATAATTCTCCCATTTTATTTACCGAATAGTATCCATTATCCCTGAAGTGCAGGTTGTAAAAAGTCCTCTTTATTAAGCCAAATGAGAACCAGACAGTACTTTAATTAGTTATTACACCGATTAACCCTACACACTGCCGGGCTGAAGATTTTAACGAAATTACATTAGTCTGAATGCTGTATTCCTCATAAGGAAATGTGGAGGAAAAATATCTTCCTCAATGAATATCTGTAGTATATCTAAATCAATCCATAGTCACTTTACTTTTTTATTTTTAAACAAGATCAGCTTTAAAACCATATTTCTCTTTATTTTCTTTCATGAGATACAATCAGTTGTTTGCATCATTTCTTGTTTTATATATATATTTTTTGTTGCTTTACAATTTTTTATAAAATAATTATTTTTAAACTGGACTAATATAATTTAAGTGATAATGCCCTAGAAGCTGGAATTTGGAGGATATATTGGCACGAAGTTGAAGTCGAGGGCCGGCCAATATATCCTCCAAAATGTCATAGCTGTCGCTTTCCTCATCCTCAGATGAGGTGAGGAGAGAAGGATCTTCTGACCAAAATGCGGAGTCTGGGAAATATGCCATCTTTATTATTAATTACGATGGTCACGAAACAAAAAACACTTTAACAAACTACAAAATAAGAAAACGACGTACAACGGAACCTGAACATAAACTTACATGGACAAACGTAAACTCACGAACAGGAACGGACATCAAAACGAACGAACAGCCAAACAGCTCCATATGTGAAAAAACATCGACAACACGATAGACATCACAGGAGACAATCACCCCAAACACACAGTGATAATGCCCTACCTAAATATGACTCTTGATTAGAGGAAAATGCAAACCACCTGCCTCTAATCAAGAGCCATACCAGGCAAACCGAAACCAACATAGAAACAGGTAACATAGACTGCCCACCCAAAACACATGCCCTGACCAAAAACACATAAAAACTAACATAAATAGGTCAGGACTGTTACACAAAAGCCGGCTTCGAGGGCATTATCACTTTTATACAACAGGTTACCAACATATTCAAATAATGATTGACACATTTTCATTAACGTTATTTTTTATTAATTTATTCATACTATTTCAACTGTCCACAAGACATAGTCCCGACACAAATCTAGGGTTGCTACCCAAGCCGGCTGGTCGTTCGTTCTATCGGTTCAGTTGCCAGAGACGCGACCTAGTCATTCAGTTTTTTTTGTTCTGTATCTATGGACGCACTTCCAGTCGTTCGTTCTTAATGTTCCATTGCCATACTGGCTGACAACGTTCTTATCCCTTGTTTGCTAGCTAGCCAGCTACGGCTAATTTACAGTCACGTCAAACAGTGCGGACAGAATAACAGCAAAGTAGCTGCATTTGCATTTGTTTAAGCTGTTTTCTTGTAACATTTATTTGGATACATCCATAACACTGATCTAATGAGGCACGATTTCTCCTGGCATAGAAAATGTTCTCACTCGTCAGGACACTGTTGTTCAGAGGAGCTAGCCAACAACACAGCTAACGCAATAACTTCAAACTGAAGCTGGAAAGACCGCAAGCTAGCTGAACTTCAGTTCGTTTGACCTTTTTTCAAATGACATTACTTTGTATATATCCATAAAATGATGCCAGCTGATTCATGATTTTGACTGTCTGAGAAACGTTGCATGCCTGCCTGCCTGTCTCGTCCCGAATCTCGAGTTGTTCATTACTATGGGACAGCTAGAGATCGAATTTGAACATTGAAACAATGTTGCAAATGTTGGATAGAGAGACCGCAAGGTTTATCCAAATCTCTGCTGTTGAAAACTAAATGTTATTCTAAAAGAAATGTGAGATGATGTTTTATAGTGGAGATCAAATGGATAAAATGCTTGGCTGGGCCGATGAGACAGTGTATTGCGCAGTCAGACGGAACAGAGTATATAGGCATTTTAACTTCATAGATTTAGCCGGTGGTAACTTGTGGAATAGACACCGGCTGGAATGCGGTTTTAACCAATCAGCATTCAGGATGAGACCCACCCGTTTGTAAAATTAAGGGGTTTGTGATATATGGCCAATATACCATGACTAAGGGCTGTATCCAGGCAGTCTGTGATGCCTTAGAACATACATACATACATATATACATATACACTACCGTTCAAAAGTTTGGGTTCACTTAGACGTGTCCTTGTTTTTCAAAGAAAAGCTTTAAAAAAAAGTGTCCATCAAATTGATCAGAAATACAGTGTAGACATTCTTAATGTTGTAAATGACTATTGTAGCTGGAAACTGCAGATTTTTTTATGGAATATTTCACAGCTTCATTAAATAGTACCCGCAAAATACCAGTCTCAACGTCAACAGTGAGGAAGCGACTCCAGGATGTGGACCTTCTAGGCAGAGTTGCAAAGAAAAAGCCAAATCTCAGACTGGCCAATAAAAATAAAATATTAAGATGCGCAAAATAACACAGACACTGGACAGAGAAACTCTGCCTGGAAGGCCAGCATCCCGGAGTCGCCTCTTCACTGTTGACGTTCAGTCAAACTAGACACTCTAATGTACTTGTCTTCTTACTCAGTTGTGCACCGGGGCCTCCCAATCCTCTTTCTATTGTGGTCAGAGCCAGTTTGCGCTGTTCTGTGAAGGGAGTAGTACATAACGTTATACGAGATCTTCAGTTTCTTGTCAATTTCTCACATGGAATAGGCTTCATTTCTCAGAACAAGAATAGACTGACGAGTTTCAGAAGAAAGGTCTTTGTTTCTGGCCATTTTGAGCCTGTAATCGAACCCACAAATGCTGATGCTCCAGATACTAAACTAGTCTAAAGAAGGCCAGTTTTATTGCTTCTTTAAAAAGCACAACAGTTTTAAACTGTGCTAACATAATTGCCAAAATATTTTCTAATGATCAATTAGCCTTTATATAATGATACACTTGGATTAGTTTCACAACGTGCCATTGGAACACAAGAGTGATGGTTCCTGATAATGGGCCTCTGTACGCCTATGCAGATATTATATAAAAAAAATCTGCCTTTCCAGCTACAATAGTCATTTACAACATTAAAAATGTCTGCACTGTATTTCTGATCAATTTGATGTTATTTTAATGGACAAAAAATGTGCTTTTCTTTCAAAAACAATGCCATTTTTAAGTGACCTCAAACTTTTGAACGTGTGTGTGTGTATACAGTACCAGTCCAGTCAAAAGTTTGGACACACCTACTCATTCAAGGTTTTTTTTTTGTTTTTACAATTTTCAAAAAAAAATATTTTATATTTTATATTCTTCAAAGTAGCCTCCCGTTGCCTTGATTACAGCTTTGCACACTCTTGGCATTCTCTCAACCAGCTTCCCAATGAATGTTTTTCCAACAGTTTTGAAGGAGTTCCCACATATGCTGAGCACTTGTTGGCTGCTTTTCCTTCACTCTGCAGTCTAAATCATCCCAAACCATGTCAATTGGGTTGAGGTTGGGTGATTGTGGAGGCCAGGTCATCTGATGTTGCACTCCATTACTCTCCTTGGTCAAATAGCCCTTACACAGCCTGGAAGTGTGTTTTGGGTCATTGTCCTGTTGAAAAACAAATGATAGTTCAACTAAGCGCAAACCAGATGGGATGGTATATCGCTGCCAAATGCTGTGGTGGCCATGCTGGTTAAGTATGTATTGAATTCTAAAAGAAAATGAGTGTCATCAGCAAAGCACCCCTTCACCATCAAACCCTCCCCTCCATGCTTCACGGTGGGAACCACCGTCTCACAAAGACGCAGCGTTTGGAACCAAAAATCTCAAATTTGTACTCATCAGACCAAGGGACAGATTTTCCACCAGTCTAAAGTTTAAAATATATTTTGATTTGTTGATCACTTTTTTTGGTTACTACATGATTCCATATGTGTTATTTCATAGTTTTTTGTCTTCACTATTATTCTTCAATGTAGAAAATTGAACAAATAAAGAAAAACCCTTGGATGAGTAGGTGTGTCCAAACATTTGACTGGTACTGTGTAATATATATATATATCAGTTAATTGAGGTAACGTGTACATGTAGGTAGGGGTAAAGTCATTGAAACTAAACGAGGAGAGGGTGAAAAATGGGAATTTCTTGACTTTTTTTTAAAAATATATATTTATCCCATTTTTCACCCCCTCCTCGTTTAGTTTCAATGACTTTACCCCTACCTACATGTACACGTTACCTTCATTACCTCAACTAACCCGTACCCTTGCACATTGACTCGGTTTATATAGCCTTGTTATTATACTTTTATTGTGTTACTATTTTTCCTCTAGTTTATTTAGAACATTTTGGTCAGTGTAGGCCGTCATTGTAAGTATTAATTTGTTCTTAACTGACTTGCCTAGTTAAATAAATGTTATATAAAAAAATACTCCTGTTGTATTCAGCTCATGTGACAAATAAAATGTGTTTTGGTTAAAGCAGACATAGATAGCCTAGTGCATATGTCCACATGCTTCCTATGGAGTCTAAAGAGACCAGGCTAAGATATAATACCATATATGATGACAAGTTTTACGTAGATGTCATAGTTTTCCATAAGGGAAAGAAAAGATGTCAAGAAAAGAAAATGGCGCTAGGCAAGGCTATTTCTTCTGTTTGTGATTGCTGGATGGCTGAATGAGTGGACTGAAGGCATTGAAAGAGGAGTGCATCCACAGTCACTTCTAAGAAGCTGGCCCTTGTGGTGAAGTAGGGCTTAGCTAGGCTAATCTAGAGAGCTAATTGACCATGCAGTAAATCAGTCGTATATATGAGTTGGAGCTATCAGAGCAGGTGTGTAAATAATTACCTGCAGCGGTGATTGCCTCCCTGCACCAAGGCTGCAGTAGATTGGCCAGAGCAACCAACCAACCCTCACTGACAGATGGGGAAAGACAGGGCCAAAAATGCTGCTGCTGCCCAATGTTTGTCATGGTTTTTGAGAGAGGAACAAAATTACTCAGTGAATAGTTTGTTGTGATGTTACCATCGGTTACCTTGCCAAACAATATAACTTATCCCTCTCTTCATTTTGTCTGAGCTCCAGCCTGTGTTGACCTTTTCAGCGTTAATTTCAACACTGCTAGCTGGCTCTGTGGTTCAACCCACACATTCCTCCCAGGCTGTTGTCCTTCTGGAGTCAGGCAGATAATTGGCCAGCTCTCTTACATGTGTCAGCGCTTGCAAGACCCTTGTTGACTTCACACAGCACAGATGCATCCTAGTGCCCTGCCTGCCTGTGTTTGTGTATGTGGTTGCGTGTGCCGGGACCTCACACAGAGGCGTCCGCGTCCCCTGCCTGTGCAGCTGTGGCAAAACATGCCCTTTGGGGGCTCTGTGATGCAAGCTCTACCCCAAGATGATACCGTGTCACGGGTAGGATAGGTTTTCTCTCCTCCACTGTGAGCTTTGACAGATTAGACCTGTCTGTCTAATAAGCTATGTAATGTACTCCAACCAGTGGAGCTTCCAATTGTGTCAATTCTGCTGCAAATTGAATATGGCGTATGTGAATGGAGCTCCCGTGATAGTCAACATTGTCTGTTCATTGTTGAGAGCCGTTAATCCTGTGGCATCATAATGGTGAGATGTACAGTGGTTAGGCTACCCAGAGAGGTCTTGTTAAATGGCTGAGCATTGGGAGAGTCTGTGTCTGTCTGTCTCTCTGTTTCTGTCTATCTGCCTGCTTGTCTCTCGGCCTCTCTCTTTGATGAGGACAGCCTCTGCAGACCCAGTCTTTTCAAGCCTCCGTTGCTTAGTTACAGGGAGCGGAGTGGGAGGGGAGTGCCTGTGGGTCTCAGCTGGGCTTGTTGTGTAGCTTGGGGGCGAACCAACCACCCCCTCTCCCCTGCTCCCCATCCTTGAATCCCAGTCCCCTGAGCTTCAAAGGCAGGCAAGGTGCCGGATCTTTACGCCCCCCCTTCATCCTCCCACCCTCTCACATCCTCACCTGCCCTATGATCTGCTCATCTCACTAGATCTACTGTTGCCCCGATGATGACTTATTATTAATGGTGGAAATATGTTGACTTGAACCTTGGCCCATAAGGAATTTAAATCTGTTAGAGGGAATGACTCAACTCAAGAGCTGTGGAAACGATGGTTCAAACATTATCCGAAATGAGGAAGTGATTTGTCTCGCATGCATTTAGTTCGACATGCTCCACTCATTTTGTGTGTGTGCGCGTGCATGCCTGTGTAAGCTGGTCTTCTCATTGTCCCTGTTCCAATACTGTGAACCAGATTCCTCCTCATGGTTTCCTGGGACTATGAGCGGTACCTAGTGGGGCTGTAGCTACTCATCCTCATCCTGGGGTTGGCTGGAACCTGGCGGAGCATGATACCTCACTGTCACCCCTGGCTGCACTGCTTCAACTCCCGGCTAATTGCAGCCATCCATCTCCTCTAAACGATCCGTCCTCAGCACTAAAACACCAGGCTCTACAACGCTAACTAACCACATTGGTATGTATGACAAGATATATGCCACAAGGAGGGAGGAAGAATATTACGTGAATCCAGGGAAATTTAGGCCCGGTTTAGAATTGTATTTATTTTTTATTTCACCTTTATTTAACCAGGTAGGCTAGTTGAGAACAAGTTCTCATTTTCAACTGCGACCTGGCCAAGATAAAGCATAACAATTCGACACATACAACAACACAGAGTTACACATGGAATAAACAAAACATTCCGTCAATAATACAGTAGAACAAAAGAAAACAAAAAGTCTATATACAGTGAGTGCAAATGTGGTAAGATAGGGGAGTTAAGGCAATAAATAGGCCATGGTGGCGAAGTAATTACAATATAGCAATTAAACACTGGAATGGTAGATGAGATGATGAATGTGCAAGTAGAGATACTGGGGTGCAAAGGAGCAAGATAAATAAATACAGTATGGGGGATGAGGTAGGTAGATGGGCTGTTTACAGATGGGCTATGTACAGGTGCAGTGATCTGTGAGCTGCTCTGACAGCTGGTGCTTAAAGCTAGTGAGGGAGATATGAGTCTCCAGCTTCAGAGATTTTTGCAGTTCATTCCAGTCATTGGCAGCAGAGAACTGGAAGGAAAGACGACCAAAGGAGGAATTGGCTTTGGGGGTAACCAGTGAGATATACCTGCTGGAGCGCGTTCTACGAGTGGGTGCTGCTATGGTGACCAGTGAGCTGAGATAAGGCGGGGCTTTACCTAGCAGAGACTTGAAGATGACCTGTAGCCAGTGGGTTTGGCGACGAGTATGAAGCGAGGGCCAGCCAACGAGAGCGTACAGGTCATAGTGGTGGGTAGTATATGGGGCTTTGGTGACCAAACGGATGCGCTTTCATTGAGTAATTCCGATTTTTAGAAAATGGGGTTTGGTCTTGTGTGACTTGGTAACTTCTCTGCTTGTTCTGTCTCACTGGATGAGTATCTGTTGTATCCTATCCCCTGCTGTATACCCACTGACCTCTATCTGTTGGGCGTGGCTCATTTATCTTCACCAGCCTCTCGTCTTTCTGTTGCTGTACCAGACTGCCTGGTGTTTGTAACACAATAGGATAGCAGTGATTCATGTCAGAACCACACACTAAGGAAACTCTTTGATACATTTTTTTTTTAATGTTTTAATTTTTTAAGTTGGTGATGGTATAGCTGGAAAGCTGGGTAAAAACATACTAGGCTCTTTACCGCCAAGATAAATCTGTTTATTTTGTTAAGATGTGGTTTTGGTAGATAAATGGCAAGGTGTCTTCTAGTATTAGGCATGTTGTGGTTATATAAAGTATGTTAGTTACTAGTTTCCCTTATGAATGTTTTTGAATGCCTTATTAAGCGTTGTAAGGTGACATTATCTTATCAGTTGCTTCTACTACTATAGCGTCTTCCCAGGGCGAGGAGAGGATATGGCACGTTCTCTAGACAGGAAATGCCTTCCCATCTGTCCACGCTCACAGGAAGTGTGGGACAAGTGA
Organism: Salvelinus fontinalis; assembly: GCF_029448725.1. NCBI lineage: Eukaryota > Metazoa > Chordata > Actinopteri > Salmoniformes > Salmonidae > Salvelinus > Salvelinus fontinalis. The sequence goes on from NC_074689.1 coordinate 13,407,266, forward strand.
GTGTGGCACAATGTGTCGGCTCACAGATGGCTTCTAGAACAGACCATCGGAAGCGTCCCTTCAATAGGCTAAAGACGTTGGCTCTAAGGATGTCATTAAATGGCAAGAACTGCTCATCAGCTCTGACTCACAGCTTTACATTTTTGTGTGGCTAAAATAATAAATGAATAGCACTTTTTTCTCATACTAGGATGACACTAACCTTTATCATGCATTTAGTGTGAAAACATCACCAAAGGCAGTCGGTCATTCATATTGCATGTTGGGTAAGTTTACCTATTAAGCAGCAAAATCTAAGTTTAGACATTTCTAACACATACTACCCTCATTTTTGTAAGAAAAGGGGAGATAAAATGAAAAATGTATCTCTCATGTGAGGTTGTATGACTATACTTACAACATTTGTTGATTATAAGACATGCAAACTGACATTTAATATGTAAAATTATATTATATTAATCTACACGCACAACTTTCAATACATTTTCTGAACACTGATTTACATTTGCTGTACTGCTATTCTTGTTAATTAGTTAATCTTGTCTTCCTAAAGCCTGTCTGGAGACTGTTTCAAATCTCCCTCTCTACTGTTGTATTACAAAGGTACAGGTGGTGGACAAAAAAAAACCAATCACCTGGATGAATGAAGGATAACAATATGACATTGCCCCCACCCAAAAGTGCATGAGTAGTCGCCCAATAGTCATCTTCTTGTACCTCATTTGTTAACATTTTTATCCACCACTTTATAGGTCTTCTGTCCCTGATATCCCTCAACCCTGGTCTTATTCTTCTCTCTGCATCAACGACTACTTGTTTACGCCAAACGTCTTGGAGAGAGTACAGAGGTTTCTAGTTGTTCCTAATTGTTACTAATCTTGGTAACGGCACCATGGCTAGATGCATAACTGTAGTTTTTGTGTGTTTAAAAAAATATATATTGCACTTAAATCTGAACAAAAAACATTTCTGCTCATGATCATGTTAGGGATGTTAATAAGAGCTTTCCACACCTGGATTCTGCAACATTTGCACATTTATTCTTCAAGCTCTGTAAAATCGATTGTTGATCATTGCTAGACAACCATTTACGGGTCTTGCCATAGATTTTCAAACACATTTAAGTCAAAACTGTAACTTGGCCACTCAGAAACATTCACTGTCTTCTTGGGAAGCAACTCCAGTGTAGATTTGGCCTTGTGTTTTAGGTTATTGTCCTGCTGAAAGGTGAATTCATCTCCCAGTGTCTGGTGGAAAGCAGACTGAACCAGCTTTTCCTTTAGTATTTTGCCTCTTTTCTCCATTCCATTTCATTTGGATTCTGAAAAACTCCCCAGTTCATAACGATTACAAACATACCCATAACCTGATGCAACCACCACCATGCTATAAACTATGGAGAGTGGTACTCAGACATAACACTTTGCATTCAGGACAAAAAGTTCATTGCTATTCTACATTTTTTGCAGTATTATTTTAGCGTCTTGTTGCAAACAGAATTCATGTTTTGGAATATTTTTATTCTGTACAGGCTTCCTTTTTTCACTTTTATTGACTCAAGACATTTCAGCTTATCATTTTGAATGAATTTGTAAAAAAGAAAGAAAAACATAATTCCACTTTGACATTATGGAGTATTGTGTGTAGGCCAGTGATAAAAAAAAAATCTAAATTGAATCCATTTTTAATTCTGGGTTTAACACAACAAAATGTGGATAAAGTCAAGGGGTGTGAATACTTTCAGAAGGCACCATATGTATAACAATGGAAGGTTCATTTAATAGTGAAATAAGACAAAATATATTTAAAATATGTAAGCTGTGAATACCTGAAATCTATTATCTTGTTGTAGTTTACCAAGTTATGATGATACTGTGACATGCAGGCACGACTGCTAGCATGAAAAACCTTTTCAATCTTTTCAGTTGGTAAGAAATGGTCATTAATACCCATGAAATATGTTATTATGTGTATATATCAGCACTTTAATCTCTTCATTTTACATAAAGTATGATCACTTATCTGAGAAGGTACTAAAAATATCTGGAAAATGTGTATAACACAAGTTTTTTTTTTGTAGCTTTGAAATTGACCACTAGTGGAAACTTACACAACTGTCAGTAACTTCATTATAAAACATCTGATTGGCTTAGAAAAAAAACTGTTATTGATATCACAATCAGATTAATTGGTTGAAACATTAAACAGCAGGGGGGAAATATATTTTCTCTTTGAATCCAAGATAGAAGTTGGCTTAATGGGTACCTGGGCTTAAAGGGTATGTTTATCCATTAAAATATTAAAACCTTTACAGTCAATGCCAATGCACGTGTCTGGTCTCTGTATTGGCTGTGAGCACTGTTAATACGGCCAGCCATAGTAACCACTATCAGGGCTAGAGTCCAGGCCAAGGTGCATGTGTAAACACTGACCAGGGTTGGGCGGGTGGGCTGCTGGCTTCCTGTATAAGGATTTAGTGGTCCATTGTTGACGAGACCTGCTGAGTATTGACCTTCAGGTCTGGCTGTGTGTGGTGCTGCAGCGAAGGTCAGCAGTCTCCCTTCCTCTCCCTGACCCCCTGCTGGGGCTCCATTCACTTGGCTCCAACTTAATGAGAAACCACCCCTGAAGAAGAGCAGACACACCCACGGATACTCTGTTCCCATACCAATGACTTTTTGGTTGAACACAGAATGAGACGTTGCATTTTTATTTAGAAATGGGAAAATAATTACATAACTAATATTCTGTATTTAATATTTTCTATATCTTCCCCATATTCCTCTGGGATCTCATTTGGTACTTTATCAAAATGACTCCCCTTCATTTGAATTTTGTGACTGCAGATAGAAGTTGGTGGAATAAGTATTTTTTTACATAAAGTATCCGGTCACTTTCATAAGTTTGTGCTGGTCATGTACTGTATTATCTAGGTTTGGTTTTCAGTAAATGGTGATAGTGACTGACTATTCACATTCGCAAAAAAACTTTATAGAAAGGGAATTAGATTAACAAACAACAAGTGTTACATTAATCTTTGTGACACTGGGGGCATTAACTACAGGATAAGGGTGAATGCACTGAGGGGATTTGATATTCAGTCAATGCTAGGTTCTCAGAATGATATCAAATGAATCGACTGATACTACTATTTACTCTCCTACTTGTAGTTGTATTGTATGCATTACTCACACATTCCATTAGTCTGGCGAGCAGATTTGTCTTACAGTATGTTTCTGTGATGGAACGTGGTGGCGATGCAGCGGGATGGAGTGTTACTGTTGATGTCGCTTTAGCCTGACTGTGATCATTTAGCGTTGTTGGCATTGTTAGCCGTTCTGGGTGGTCTGCACCGCGTGGGAGGAAGTCCCATTATCTCTCCCCAGTCTGCCTAGAGAAGTAGGCATAAACATTGCCTGGTTGAAGTGATGTGGGGATAATGATGGAGAACGAAGAGAGATAACCGGAGAAAGAAGTAATCACACTCCCAGAGTCAGGAGGCAGATGGTAAAGGAACAGAGGGGTGTGTGAGGTCAGTTAGCCATGTCATCTCCCAGGCTGTTAATTAAGCTCTTATTGACTCCATTTATCAGGCCTTTATTTGACATTACACTGCTTTTCCTCCTCACTGCACATTCATATAGGGGACACTTAGCATCTCTCTGTTTTAATACTGAGTTATGACCTTGTTGGTTTGGTTCACACATACAGAAATCCTGGTACTGAAATATGAATTTCTTCATGAGGGTGTTTATTGTTCTGAAACTGAGACTTAATGAATCTCAATGTGTCAGTGTTGACTTTCATCAAGTTCGGGTTCATTAAGTTCAAATATCACAAAGTAAATGTTTAAACCTACATTAATGCACAGTTTAATCACTCTTGACATTAAAGCCACTGTTACGCACGCCTCTAAAAAGAGGGAACACAACTCCCTGTTGCAACTCAACTCTCTGTGAAGCGAAAGAGGTATGGACCGTAGGTGCGAGAAAGGACGACAAAGGCAGAATTTACCGTTACTAGGATTTATTTCCTACACGGTAATATGGGGAAAAGGGGCTGGACGGAACCAAAGGAAAGAAAGTAAATATCAAAGCTCCCCCTCTCCTATCTAACCTGCCTACCCACTTAACTTAGCACCACCTGGTGCCCTAACCAAAATACAGGGGGTGGTCTGCCCAGGTCTTACCTAGTGTGCCTAGACATTGAATATACTACGGGTATATGTATGCCCTCGGGCCTCTTGCCTAAGCACTCCCAAAGTGCCTTCTCCTTCCCCCTGGGAACAAATGATACAGAACAACAAACAATTTCAATAATCAAAACAGTGTGTCCTATAACATATAACAGACATAACCAATCAGCTCCCTCAGCAACAACTTACATAGTAAATACCAAATATCTTTGAGAAACAACCAACACTTTATCACTATCAAATTCTCCCCAAAAAAAATCTCTCTAATGATTTCTCCAAAACATTCAATCTCTCTCTAACCATTTCTCTCGATCTGAACAGAACACTGGCTTTTATATCTTCAGGTGGCAATGGTGATTAGAGTCAGCTGCTTCTTGACGAGCGGGCTGGGTCAGCTCTCCAATCATCAATTAGCCTGGGGTCGACCAATCAGCTGCTTGGGGAGTTTTCAGGAATCTATCTCCTGAAACACACACACTCAAATGCAAACCAGAACACAGAAACTGGGGAACGTAACAGCCACATGAAAGAGAATATAAAGCCAGATGAATGAAATAAACTAAGCATAGTTATCTTTGTCTCTCTAGCCAAGAACACTGAGGGTCATGTTTCTTTATGAGTGGAGTTCAGTGTTTAAACCAGCTTCATGAGGAAGTCACCTGGAATGCCTTTCAATTAACAGGTGTGCCTTGTTAAAAGTTCATTTGTGGAATTTCTTTCCTTCTTAATGTGTTTGAGCGAATCAGTTGTGTTGTGACAAGGTAGGTGTGTTATACAGAAGATAGCCCTATTTGGTAAAAGACCAAGTCCATATTATGACAAGAACAGCTTAAATAAGCAAAGAGAAATGACAATCATTACTTTAAGACATGAAGATCAGTCAATCGGGAAAATGTCAAGAACTTTCAAAGTTTCTTCAAGTCCAGTCGCAAAAACCATCAAGAGTTATGATGAAACTGGCTCAAATGAGGACCGCCACAGGAAAGGAAGACCCAGAGTTACCTTTGCTGCAGAGGACAAGTTCATTAGTTATAAATGCTTCACAGAGTTCAAGTAACAGACACATCTCAGCATGAACTGTTCAGAGGAGATTGCGTGAATCAGGCCTTGATAGTCGAATTGCTGTGAAGAAACCACTACTAAAGGACACCAACAAGAAGAAAACAATTCCTTGGGCCAAGAAACACGAGCAATAGACATTAGACCAGTGGAAATCTGTCCTTTGGTCTGTTGAGTCCAGATTTGAGATTATTGGTTCCATCCGCCGTGTCTTTGTGAGACGCAGAGTAGGTGAATGGATGATCTCCGCATGTGTGGTTCCCACCGTGAAGCATGGAGGAGGAGGTGTGATGTTGTGGGGGCGCTTTGCTGGTGACACTATCTGTGATTTATTTAGAATTCAAGGCACACTTAACCAGCATGGCTACCACAGCATTCTGCAGCGATACGCCATCCCATCTGGTTTGTGCTTAATGGGACTATAATTTATTTTTCAAAAGGACAATGACCCAACACATCTCCAGGCTGTGTAAGGGCTATTTGAACAAGAAGGAGAGTGATGGACTGCTACATCAGATGACCTGGCCTCCACAATCACTCGACCTCAACCAATTGAGATGGTTTGGGATGAGTTTGACCACAGAGTGAAGGTAAAGCAGCCAAGCTCAGTGTGTGGGAATTCCTTCAAGACTGTTGGAAAAGCATGCCTTATGAATCATTCCTTTTGCTTACTGTGTGGTTCCATGTGTTATTTCATAGTTTTGATGTCTTCACTATTGTTTTACAGTGTAGAAAATAGTAAAAATAAAGAAAAACCCTTGAATGAGTAGGTGTGTCCAAACTTTTGACTGGTACTGCATATATTTACAAAACAATATATGGACGATTGGAAATGACATAACTGTTGATTTTTCTCATTCATTCAGGAAGCTAAACATCTGTGTTTTGGTTGTTGAGTGAATTAGATAATGCTCATTTCAACCATAACTGTCGTAACCATAAAGCTTTTTCAGAATATTTAGCTGGCTAACTCCTTGGTCCTACTTTGTTGCGTACCCCTCTGTAGTTCCCTCCTCTCCTCCCCCTCCCTTTGTCCCCCTCCACTGATCTCTGGCTGGAACAGTACCATAAACCATGTAATTCTCCATGACAGAACACTCTTGTTCTGTGAAACATGGCAGTAAATAATACCGTACCTTGGTGCCTTGCCACATGGTCCCGTGTGGCTCAGTTGGTAGAGCATGGTGCTTGCAACGCCAGGGTTGTGGGTTCAATTCCCACGAGGGGACCAGGGTTCAATTCCCACGGGGGGACCAGGATGAATATGTATGAACTTTCCAATTTTTAAGTCGCTCTGGATAAGAGCGTCTGCTAAATGACTTAAATGTAAATGTAAATGTAAAATGTTGAGACTCATATTTTTCACAACAGAACGTATGTCAAACAAAAAACTAAAATCGCAAAGTTTAACAAACCAGCCATCACAAGGACAACTTTTAACATTTTAAACAGCATTTTACAAAAACACATTTACTTGAAGAACAGTGCAGATGCAAAGTTTGGTAACATATTGACCGCACAAATGGCACAAACTGTAATTATTTTATCAAACTTTGCATTTACTGTTCTTCAAGTAAATGTGTTTTACATGAGGATTGTCGACCATATGCTATAAAATATTGAACAATTACGATTACAACCAAATGCTTTTTGAATTTGCTCATTCAATGAATCAGGTATCAAATGGCTAAATTAACTACTTCAAGCGAGGTATCTAAGACATGTTTATCCATAACATTGTAAAGCAGAAATTTTCCAAGTTTCAGGGGAGATCTATTGACTGCATGGGAGATATTCCTCAATTAGGCTATTCTAAGAATATATTTTAAAGGTGTCAGAATGGCATGACCAAGAGGGGAATCCCAGTGTCATATTTATTTCTCAGACTCAGAATATTGGGTGCTGGAGAGACTGTTTTACAACCAAAGTTAACATTGGTTTATCAATGCACCCGTTCATCGACCGTTGCCATTTGCGGTTATGCCGGTGGAAAGTTTTAAGGACATCGGACATGACAATTACAGTAATACATGATAATAGCTAAATAGTTAACTACTGAGAGAGCTAGCTAGGTTACACAATACAATAATGTTGAATTGGCTATCTAGTTAGCCTGTTATCATTATTTTATAGGCCTACCTGCTGTAAAGTATCTCTCGCTCTCCTCTGGCCCACTTGCACTGGAACACATGCAGTTGATGCATACATCATGACTTTTCCAGGATTTTCATGACCGTACGAAGCCTGTTTGCTGATAAAAAAATATGCTATAACTGCAAGTAAGGCACTAAGTAGCAAGGAATATCAACAAATGTGTACACGCAGATCTGCTCTTTTTGAATAGTGCTTCACAACTGGGGATGATTGAGACTGCTCTGCCTGTCAATGCAATACAATCCTACTCCGATATGCTCTGCAGAAAACAGCAATACGTCGCATCCAGAGGACACTGATCCAATTCTGATCAAAGTAATTGTTTGATATTGTGATTTCCCCCCCCCCCCCTTACTTGTCCATTAAGAAGACTCAAATCGACACTCACTGGCCAGTTTATTAGGTACACCCATCTAGTACTGGTCGGACCCACATTTGCCTCCAGAACAGCCGGAATTCTTCAGGACATTGATTCTACAAGTCGGAAACGTTCCACATGGATGTTGGTCCATGCTGATGCGATGGCATCAAGCAGTTGCTGCAGATTGGACGGCGGTAGACCACCACCACCAGCCTATACTGTTGACACCAGGCAGGATGGGGCCATGGACTCATGCCGCTTATGCCAGATCTTGACTCTGCCATCAGCATGACGCAACAGGAACTGGGATTCATCAGACCACGCAATGTTTTTCCACTCCTCAATTGTCCAGTGTTGATCGCATTTCCACTGGGGCCGCTTCTTCTTGTTTTTATCTGATAGGAGTCGAACCTGGTGTGGTCGTCTGCTATAATAGCCCATCCCGTAACAAGGATCAATGAGTTGTGCGCACTGAGATGCGGTTCTGTACACCACTGTTGTACTGCTCTGTTATTTGTCTGTTTGTGGCCAGCCATTCTCTTTCGACCTCTCTCATCAACAAGCTGTTTTCACCCACAGGACTGTCGCTGACTGGATGATTTTTGTTTGTCGCGTCATTCTCGGGAAACACTAGACACTGTCGTTGATAAAAGCCCTGGAGGAAAGCCGTTTCTGATAGACTGGATCTGGCATGCCTGGCACCGACGATCATACCACGCTCAAAGTCGCTTTGGTCACTTGTTTTGCCCATTCTAAAATTGAATCGACTAACTGAATGCCTCGATGTCTGTCTGCCTGCTTGCTTTATATAGCAAGCCACGGCCACGTGACTCACGGTCTGTAGGAGTGATCGGAGTGATCCATTTTTGTGAACAGGGTGGCCGGTGAGTGTATATTCTTCTTGTCAGACTATTATTTTTCTTGTCCCGGACAGGCAATAATGTCGAGTCCTGGAGAGTTAATCACCATCACAGGGGTCCACACACACTCAGTCGTTAGTATAAGAGATGCAACCAGAGATTTGAGACAGTCACAGCAGACTGCTGAAGTCATGGAAGAGAGAGTCAGGAGACGTGTATCTCCTTCTGTCTAAATCACTTGATTAAATGTCCCTTCTTTGTTTGCTTTTCCTCTCTTCTCGGAAGGATGACTGTGAGTGTGTGTGTTCTACTCAGCAGCAGTTTCTTATGATACATTTCAGCACAGTGATACACACTGTACGCATTTCTAAGTTTTGAAGGTTAAGTTTAGGCTTTAACTCAGAATGGTTCAGGTTTGGGATAGGCTTAAAACAAAAATTTAAAAACAATTGCAAACTATTGCTGTATTTGAACTTCCAACCTTGGGAATCAGACGCAGATGCTTACTGCTCTCACTGTTGCCCCTAGTGGCCGGTTTCCCTGTAACCTCCTGACGTCCTCAGACATAGATGGATGTCGAATGCTGACTTGTATCATGGGTGACCTGGCTGTATATCAACCAGGATTACCACTGACTGCTGAGCTACTGTGTCTCACTGAACTGGTCATACACTACCATCACACATACTGGTATTGCTAGTGTCATGCTCGGTGTAAAGTAAAGGAGACTGCTGTTACTGCTGTTATAGGGTCATTCATAAGTGAGGAATCACGTTTGGGTTTGAAAAGCCAGTGGGGATAACACAGTCCTGACTATTTGCCCAGGCCATTTAGCCAGCGGTGTCAGGGTAGGCTCTAGCCTCAAATGCTTTACCGCTTCAGGGTGAATTATCTTCAGAAATACCCGTTTAACCCCAGGCTCTCTGACTCTATCACACAAGTCCCTTACTCGTTTTCCAATGCTACCACCACCACCAGGCTCAGGAGAAATTGAACATCTTTTATCAACCAGTTCACCAGTCCAGTGAGGAAGCTCCAATGGGCCTGATAAGTGTGAGAGAGCCTCCATCAGTTCACAGCGCTAAGCTGCTCTAAAGTGGCTATTTCAACTTGGAGACGGACGAGATTTTAGTGGAGGGGCATGGTGAATATATAAAATACAGGAAAAACTTGTTTTTGACTGCACTGGGCCTTTTTAAAGTGCACTTCTTTTGAACAGGACATGTGCCATTTGTGACCCTGGTCATCCGTAATGCTCTGGTACACCTTGTCAGGCACGTTGTCAGGCACGTCCTGCAGCTATGAGGAAAACATGCTTGAAAGGATCGGTTCGAATTATCGGGTTGAGTGGAGTCAACCTTGTGACTCTATGTCCTTGTCTTTGTGCCTGTCTCTCCACACTGAAAGGTGGCGTCATGCTTATCCTGGATCACATTCATGTAATTGAATTGTCTTTATTTAGACAGGATAGTCCACCCAGTAACACTTACCACTATGTTCCAGGGAGTCCTGGGTTCCATGGAATCAATAAAAACAGACACGTCACATAAAAGTTTACTCTAAAACACACCATACACAGAAGCATATACAACATGTGCAGTAGCATACATACAAAAGCAAGCTCACATTACATCTATCTAGATTTGTGTACTGCTCTTGTCTCCTCTCCTTCTCTCCTTTCCTTCCAGATTGCAGATTACAAAGACTAGTTTCATTTGCTAACTAAGGAAAGGAGGCATACGTATAGGGTTAGTCAAGCTCAGGACCAAGTGTTACATGAAAGAAGACTACGCTCTCTACCAAGATAACAACAGAGATCCTATAATTTGTGAATAACAGGATCTCTGACACACAGTCAGAGATGCCATGGAGGTGGCGCAGCCGTCTGGTCTCTCCTGGCTGGTGTCTCTGTAGTAAATTCTTGATGAATCATTGAGTTTTCTGCTCTTTGTACTGTCTGTCTGGTGACTTGTAATGACGGACTGCCAGCCCTTGGTCTATCTGGTCCAATGTGCTACAGTGCCAGGACAGGACCAGCCTGCCAGGCAGCCTGCCAACCCACACTGCCCTCGGTGATGATGAAGGGATGGAAGGACAGCGAACGGGAGCTGTGGCCACTGTCCATGTAAGTCTGCAGCTGTTGTGCGTAATGTATAGGAGGGCTCAGACAAGGAGCAGCAGCAGGGACACTGATGTACCTCATTGATTTATCAGCTTGGCCAAGCACCCTGTGATCGTTGGGAGAGAGTATTAAGTGGTGTTTTGATGTTGTCATTCTCTCAACACCGGTGCCCAATAAGACCCTTGGCTCACTGAGAAATGGCCCGTAAATCCAATGTGTTTGTTGGATGCTTGATTAATTTGAAGAAACGTTTGTTGGCAGCGGAAGTGGATGGAAGTTGAGCTGCACAGAAGCAGAACTGAAGGATTATGGGAGTACAGGGTGTGTGCGTGTACAATACAGTCTCACTGGGTATGATTATTTGCACACAAAATGCAATTATTGTGGATAGTCAGATTAATATTACAGTTTGATTAAGACCTTCACATGCTTTGAAAGAAGAATGATTTCCCTAATAATCATTTTAGGATACTACAGGGGTCTCTTTTACAGCTTAAACTTGTTTTAAACCCTAAGAAAACAAATGTCATGTTTTTTTCTAGGTCTAAACTCCCAGTTAGAAACACGTTTGTAATCACTAGCTTGGATGGTACTCAAATCAATAAGGTCTCTGCATATAAATACTTAGGGGTATGGTTAGATGATAGGCTTTGTTTTAAAAAACATGTTACTGAATTGGGAAAAAAGCTCAAATTCAAGATAGGATTCCTTTACAGAAACAGGGCTTGTCTGTCCTCTGTAAATAGGAAAAAAATTGTGCAGGCTACTTTTATGTCCGTTTTAGATTATGGTGATATTATCTATATGCATGCATCGGCAAACACATTAAAACCACTGGATGCTATTTACCATTGTGCACTCAGGTTTATCACGGGTGATAGTTACAGAACTCATCACTGTATCCTATATCAACATGTGGGTTGGGTCTCTCTATCTGTGAGGCGAGAGCAACATGCTCTCTTGTTTATTTATAAAGCACTTCTTTTAAAACTACCTCCATATATATCATCATTAATTTCCACAAGATTAATATCATCATTAATTTCCACAAGTACTAATTTTAAAACCAGATCACAGATGTGGATTACATTAGACTCCTGCGGTCTCCACAGAGTTGGGTAGGACTGCCTTCAGTTCCTTTGCACCTTATTTATGGAACAAACTGCAGATCCAACTTAAGTTAGACACTCTGGTGTCCCTTGCCCATTTTAAAATGTTTATGGAGGATCAATATGATGTTGTCTGTGATTGTTTCTGTTGAATTGTGTATGTTTTGAAATGTTCTTGTCTTTATGTCTAAAACTGTACATGTCAACATGTTTACACAGGGCACAGCCGTAAAAGAGATCTAGGTCTCAGTCTGTTTTCCCTGTTAAAATAAAGATTTAAAAAAATGTTTAAAAAAAAAGAATCCTGTTTTACATGGCCACATCTGAAATCAGGCTACTTGATGGGACTTTGATAAATGCAGAACATCTCAAATAAAAATAAGAGTTCTACCACTGCGACCATGTTATTTTTGGGAAGCCTATTGATTCCGAGTTCAGACATATAGTGCATTCGGAAAGTATTCAGAGCCCTTGACTTTTTCCACATTTTGTTACATTACTGCCTTATTCTAAAATGGATGAAATTAAACAAAATCCTCATCAATATACACATAATACCCCATTATGACAAAGCAAAAACAGGGTTTTAGAAATGTTTGCAAATTTATAACAAATTAAAAACAGAAATATCTTATTTACATAAGTATTCAAACCCTTTGCTATGAGACTCGAAATTGAACTCGGGTGCATCCTGTTACCATTGATCATCCTTGAGATGTTTCTACAACCTGATTGTGGTAAATTCAATTGATTGGACATTATTTGGAAAGGCACACACCTGTCTATATAAGGTCCCACAGTTGACAGTGTATGTCAGAGCACACCTGTCTATATAAGGAATTGTCTGTAGACAGGATTGCGTCAAGGCAAAGATCTGGGGAAGGGTAGCAAAACATTTCTGCAGCATTGAAGGTCCTCAAGAACACAGTGGCCTCCATTATTCTTAAATGGAAGAATTTTGGAACCACCAAGACTCTTCCTATAGCTTGCCACCCGGCCAAGCTGAGCAGTCGGGGGAGAAGGGCCTTGGTCAGGGAGGTGATCAAGAACCCGATGGTCACTCTGACAGAGCTCCAGAGTTCCTCTGTTGAGATGGGAGAACCTTCCAGAAAGACAACCATCTCTGCAGCACTCCACCAATCAGGCCTTTATGGTAGAGAGGCCAGACGGAAGACACTCCTCAGTTAAAGGCACATGACAGCCCGCTTGGAGTTTGCCAAAAGGCAGCTAAAGGACTCAGACCATGAGAAACAAAATTCTCTGGTCTGATGAAACCAAGATTTAACTCTTTGGCCTGAATGCCAAGCGTCACGTCTGGAGGAAACATGGCACCATCCCTATGGTGAAGCATGGTGGTGGCAGTATCATGCTGTGAGGATGTTTTTCAGCGGCAGGGACTGGAAGACTAGTCAGGATTGAGGGAAAGCTGAACGGAGCAAAGTACAGAGAGATCTTACAGAGAGATCTTTGATGAAAACCTGCTCCAGAGCGCTCAGGATCTTAGACGGGGGCGAAGGTTAACCTTCCTACAGAACAACAATCTTAAGCACACAGCCAAGACAACACAGGAGTGGCTTCGGGACAAGTCTCTGAATGTCCTTGAGTGGCCTAGCCAGAGCCCGGACTTGAACCCGATGGAACATCTCTGGAGAGACCTGAAAAAAACTGTGCAGCCACGCTCCCCATCCATCCTTACGGAGCTTGAGAGGATCTGGAGAGAAGAATGGGAGAAAATCCCCAAATACAGGTGCGCCAAGCTTATAGCGTCAAACCCAAGAAGACTCGAGGCTGTAATCGCTGCCGAAGGTGCTTCAACAAAGTACTGAGTAAAGGGTCTGAATATATAAATGTGATTAAAAAAATTATTAATTTGCAAAGAAATGTTTAAAAAAATGTTGCTTCATCATTGTGGGGTATTGTGTGTAGATTGATGAGGGGGAAAGAATAATTTAATACATTTTAGAATAAGGCTGTAACGTAACAAAATGTGGAAAAATTATTTAAGTCTAAATGCTTTCCGGATGCACTGTATATAAAGTTTTTATATGAAAATGTCTTCAAAGATGCATACTTTCAGTTGTCCCGAACTCACTTCACTGGCGCTAAAGAGGGAGGCTTGCTCGGCTGGTGTTAGTACATGCACAGATCAAATACACATCGGTAACTCCGATTTAAGGTCTTTCTTTACATGTCCTAATAATTTGAAAGATGCTGTTTTTTAATCGGCGTATGCTTACTTCGATTATGACCGTACCAATTAAGATCAGCAGAGTAAGGTGTTTACATGACTAATGCCATACTCGGCCTACTCCCATAATCAGTTTAATATCGAATTATTAGTGTGCATGTAAACATACTCATTGATTTACCTCATTTCGGTAGCGCAAGACAACTCCTCCTTTTGTCATAACTCTAAAACAATAGAGCTGTTTAGTTTTGTGTAGCAGACCCCGGTGTGACTTCCTGTCCAGTTTCCTGAAACACAGGAAGTTAGAAGGGTAGAAGCGTGGACGTGCACCACTGTACAGGCTGAGAGGAAGAGGGACACTCCTAAGAAAACCCTAAATCAAAGGGTACGGAGACAACCATATTGTGTGTGTGTGTGTGTGTGTGTGTGTGTGTGTGTGTGTGTGTGTGTGTGTGTGTGTGTGTGTGTGTGTGTGTGTGTGTGTGTGTGTGTGTGTGTGTGTGTGTGTGTGTGTGTGTGTGTGTGTGTGTGTGTGTGTGTGTGTGTGTGTGTGTGTGTGTGTGTGTGCCTGCTCATTCGTGTGTGCCTGTATTTAACACTAACTTTTCATTGAGTAGAGTTGTGAAATACGGATCAGACTGTTACAGTACACATTGGACTAATGAACCTTGTTTTCGTTTTCTGGCTCCTTCCCACACCGTTGAATAAAAGATGGGGTAGTTTATCATCACCTAGTTCTCCTCCTCCTTGGAGTGCTGCCTGCGCCGTACGTAGGTCACTGGAGTGTATGGAGGGAGCTCGCTGTATCTCCTTTGAGCTTTAAGTGCCTCTTACACACAAAAGACTGCAGTTCAAAAGAGTTGGAGCGCAATAGTAGCTGCTCCACTCAGATGACCTCGTATCGGAGTTATTTTCCCCAGCTAAACTAGGTCTCCTCATATCACTATCATGTGATCCATCAGTTCATTTGTAAAGCAATAGCTCATATCCATATCAAGTCACAACTCCCACTCTGTTAAGACCGGCATAGAGCGCCATCTGATGTATGTGTGCTCTGGTAAGACAGCAGTATTATGCCAGGGCTGAAGAAAGAAAGCAGGACATCTCGACCTACCATGACTCATATTTCTAAGGCTTTGGGTCTGTAGGCGGGCGCTTGAGCCCTGTCTTCCACTCCTCTTTCCCACTCTCTCCTCTCATCTATCACCTCTGTTGAGGAGCTGTTCTTCGGGCAGTGGCTCTCCTCTCCTCTCTGCTGCAGCTGGTGGTATGGCTGGGTGTAGCCCCTATCTGGCCTTTCCTGCCGGGATGACATTATGCTTGGATCCCTGTGGCTGCTGACAGGGTCAGGACCCAGGGCCTGGACTAGGGCCAGAGACAGGGGGGCTGGGTAGTGGATGTCAGGACTGACAGCGGTCCCCTGGGTGGGATCCTGGCCCAGAGCCAGAGACAGGGGGGCTGGGTAGTGGATGTCAGGACTGACAGCGGTCCCCTGGGTGGGATCCTGGCCCAGAGCCAGAGACAGGGGGGCTGGGTAGTGGATGTCAGGACTGACAGCGGTCCCCTGGGTGGGATCCTGGCCCAGAGCCAGAGACAGGGGGACTGGGTAGTGGATGTCAGGACTGACAGCGGTCCCCTGGGTGGGATCCTGGCCCAGAGACAGAGACAGGGGGGCTGGGTAGTGGATGTCAGGACTGACAGCGGTCCCCTGGGTGGGATCCTGGCCCAGAGACAGAGACAGGGGGGCTGGGTAGTGGATGTCAGGACTGACAGCGGTCCCCTGGGTGGGATCCTGGCCCAGAGCCAGAGACAGGGGGGCTGGGTAGTGGATGTCAGGACTGACAGCGGTCCCCTGGGTGGGATCCTGGCCCAGAGACAGAAACAGGGGGACTGGATGTCAAGCCTGAGGCAGTTAAAGTAATACAGTTATCTGCTACTGCACTAATATAAGTTGTCTTGGTAAGATGTCAAGTCAATGCATTCTTATGGTAAGAGATATCTAGGTAACGTCATTTTTTCTTTTGCAGTGTAAATAATATGTTAATTTTTATTGCCTGGCTCCATGGTAACTTCCGCAATATTCCATAATGTATGCTGATGGGCCTGTTATCAAGTTAACACCCAGTGTGTAAAAGCATCACATAAAAACAGGCAATTGATCAAATAAGACGTTTTCATTGCCGTACCAGTCTGCCTCAATCTCCGGCCAAACCACTGCTCCTCAGCGTTACTCCTCCAGTCTGCCGGCCAAACCACTGCTCCTCAGCGTTACTCCTCCAGTCTGCCGGCCAAACCACTGCTCCTCAGCGTTACTCCTCCAGTCTGCCGGCCAAACCACTGCTCCTCAGCGTTACTCCTCCAGTCTGCCGGCCAAACCACTGCTCCTCAGCGTTACTCCTCCAGTCTGCCGGCCAAACCACTGCTCCTCAGCGTTACTCCTCCAGTCTGCCGGCCAAACCACTGCTCCTCAGCGTTACTCCTCCAGTCTGCCGGCCAAACCACTGCTCCTCAGCGTTACTCCTCCAGTCTGCCGGCCAAACCACTGCTCCTCAGCGTTACTCCTCCAGTCTGCCGGCCAAACCACTGCTCCTCAGCGTTACTCCTCCAGTCTGCCGGCCAAACCACTGCTCCTCAGCGTTACTCCTCCAGTCTGCCGGCCAAACCACTGCTCCTCAGCGTTACTCCTCCAGTCTGCCGGCCAAACCACTGCTCCTCAGCGTTACTCCTCCAGTCTGCCGGCCAAACCACTGCTCCTCAGCGTTACTCCTCCAGTCTGCCGGCCAAACCACTGCTCCTCAGCGTTACTCCTCCAGTCTGCCGGCCAAACCACTGCTCCTCAGCGTTACTCCTCCAGTCTGCCGGCCAAACCACTGCTCCTCAGCGTTACTCCTCCAGTCTGCCGGCCAAACCACTGCTCCTCAGCGTTACTCCTCCAGTCTGCCGGCCAAACCACTGCTCCTCAGCGTTACTCCTCCAGTCTGCCGGCCAAACCACTGCTCCTCAGCGTTACTCCTCCAGTCTGCCGGCCAAACCACTGCTCCTCAGCGTTACTCCTCCAGTCTGCCGGCCAAACCACTGCTCCTCAGCGTTACTCCTCCAGTCTGCCGGCCAAACCACTGCTCCTCAGCGTTACTCCTCCAGTCTGCCGGCCAAACCACTGCTCCTCAGCGTTACTCCTCCAGTCTGCCGGCCAAACCACTGCTCCTCAGCGTTACTCCTCCAGTCTGCCGGCCAAACCACTGCTCCTCAGCGTTACTCCTCCAGTCTGCCGGCCAAACCACTGCTCCTCAGCGTTACTCCTCCAGTCTGCCGGCCAAACCACTGCTCCTCAGCGTTACTCCTCCAGTCTGCCGGCCAAACCACTGCTCCTCAGCGTTACTCCTCCAGTCTGCCGGCCAAACCACTGCTCCTCAGCGTTACTCCTCCAGTCTGCCGGCCAAACCACTGCTCCTCAGCGTTACTCCTCCAGTCTGCCGGCCAAACCACTGCTCCTCAGCGTTACTCCACCAGTCTGCCGGCCAAACCACTGCTCCTCAGCGTTACTCCTCCAGTCTGCCGGCCAAACCACTGCTCCTCAGCGTTACTCCTCCAGTCTGCCGGCCAAACCACTGCTCCTCAGCGTTACTCCTCCAGTCTGCCGGCCAAACCACTGCTCCTCAGCGTTACTCCTCCAGTCTGCCGGCCAAACCACTGCTCCTCAGCGTTACTCCTCCAGTCTGCCGGCCAAACCACTGCTCCTCAGCGTTACTCCTCCAGTCTGCCGGCCAAACCACTGCTCCTCAGCGTTACTCCTCCAGTCTGCCGGCCAAACCACTGCTCCTCAGCGTTACTCCTCCAGTCTGCCGGCCAAACCACTGCTCCTCAGCGTTACTCCACCAGTCTGCCGGCCAAACCACTGCTCCTCAGCGTTACTCCTCCAGTCTGCCGGCCAAACCACTGCTCCTCAGCGTTACTCCTCCAGTCTGCCGGCCAAACCACTGCTCCTCAGCGTTACTCCTCCAGTCTGCCGGCCAAACCACTGCTCCTCAGCGTTACTCCTCCAGTCTGCCGGCCAAACCACTGCTCCTCAGCGTTACTCCTCCAGTCTGCCGGCCAAACCACTGCTCCTCAGCGTTACTCCTCCAGTCTGCCGGCCAAACCACTGCTCCTCAGCGTTACTCCTCCAGTCTGCCGGCCAAACCACTGCTCCTCAGCGTTACTCCACCAGTCTGCCGGCCAAACCACTGCTCCTCAGCGTTACTCCACCAGTCTGCCGGCCAAACCACTGCTCCTCAGCGTTACTCCACCAGTCTGCCGGCCAAACCACTGCTCCTCAGCGTTACTCCACTTGGTGGTTGCTATGTTTAACTGCATGCTCTCCTGAAATGGACCTTTCAGTCAGAATGTATTTGCATCCCATTTGGCACCCTATTCTTTCATCTGGGTCCATCTGTTCAACAAATGGCTATCTGTGTGTGCGACGCCTCTTTCTCATCAGCATGTGTGTTGTTCAGTCATCCAGCTCTATAAAACAGGTCTATACATGGCTGGGTTCCTTGTTTTCTATCTCTGAATTGATATACAACCAGCAGAGTATACAGTACATTCAGCATTATGCTCCGGAGCTGATGGCTGTTTCTGTTTCCTTCTTCATCAGATCTGAACATGGAGTACAACCCTTCAGACCATCCCAGAGCCAGCACCATATTCCTCAGCAAATCCCAGACAGATGGTGAGTGTCCCTCTCCTCTCACTCTTTCATTTTCAATCTCTCCTCTCTCTCTAGTACATTGCACTCTCTCTCTTTCTTTTTTCAATCTCTCTCTCTCTCCTTTACAATCTCTGTGTTTCTCCTTCTCACTCTTTTCTCTTTTTAATCTCTTTTCATTCCTCTCTCGCCCTCCTTTTCCTTCCCACTCATCCTCTTCCTCCCTCACTATCTTCCTCCCTCTCTCTCTCTGAACACTAACTTCTCCACTACGCTGAGTCATGGATATTATCTGTGGCACTATGAAGCCTTTTCACAAAAATCCTTATTTTGAAAGCGAGTCAATTTTTACAGTGTGAGAAGACAACGTCTGCAGGAATGAATTGAAGTCACAGATGCAGATCGTGTTCAAACTATAATAGTGGTTTAATCACATGAATTTCTAATTTCTAATCTCATGCCTTGCATCATGGATGATTTAGCATACAGCTCATGTGTAGCCGACCGCAGGTTGATGTTGTAGTATAGTATTGCTTTAAGCGCTGTAGATAATTATCCATTTGTGAGGTGCTTTCTTTATTATGTAACAGTCTGCTGTCCTAGTTAGCGATGGGTGTGTCCCAAATGGGTTCCTAGTCCTTTAACTGTACACTATGTAGGGAATGGGGTGCCGTTTGGGATGCAGGCTCATTGATGCAATATGAGAAAGATAAAAGACAGGAATCCAGCTGTATTTGTTACCTGTCCCTTTTACATTGCTAGGTAAATAGATATATGTAGAGACAGCTTCAACTTTGTCTTTTTCAGTTCCTGTCCTCAATAAGAAAGGTAAGTAGGTTTGGTATAGGCTGGTGTGATGGGTGTGTATTTGGCTTGTGTTTTGGAGTATAGCCCTGCTCTGTAGTCTCAAGCTGTGTGCTTCTGACGGAACACCGCAGTATGTCTTTGCAGCAGATTTCTGTGTGTGTGTATATACAGTATATGTGTTCATGTTTTGTGGATTATTGTAAGCTGTGCTCAGATGTAAGCTTTACCTCCCGCATGATGCGTGTTATCTGTACAAACCTAGCCACTTCTGCTAAAACTGGTATGTACTGATGATCATGAGACACTCTCGCACACATGCACACACCCAGCCCTCTGTGCCTTTAAGAAGCACACTCAGAGTTCTTTCTCCCAGCTAGATCAATATTTGAACATGTAAAAATGTGTGAAGCCTTATGATGTAAACGCTCGCTTCCACGTTTTATTTTAGAATGTGCACAGCCATGACTCCTCACAGGGTTTAGGTGTGTGTGTGTGTGTGTGTGTGTGTGTGTGTGTGTGTGTGTGTGTGTGTGTGTGTGTGTGTGTGTGTGTGTGTGTGTGGATTGTGTAGCAGGGTGCCAGAGCTTCACTATGTCAGTGTTGTGTATCTCGTCCTGCCCTGCTGCTTGGCCATGCAGCGCTCCTTCTATGTCGCTACGTCACTCACTCACACACACAAACGCGCACACACACACACACACTGGATCTCCGTCACCCAATCAGAGTGGCTTCCATACTTGGAGTGAACCCATCAATCGCAGCAAGGCTCAATGAGGAATCATCAGATTACTGATAAACAGAATGAATGCCCTGTATTCACCACATGAATACAATGACATGATTGAAATAAAGGCAGATAGCGAAGTGGAGCTATAGTTATAGACATGACAATATTTGCATGAATGAAGCATTTAGATTTGATGTAATCCCCAGAGATTGTTTTAGGGGCAAACATATGAAAGGATTAATTAAGCAATTAACTCAATTGCTTTGCTTTCTGCTTTCACACAGTTCAGAGTGCTAAACATGACGTTAATTTAAGGCCTTTGAGGAATGAAAAGCATTTGTATTACCCCACAGCCATTCATCTATGTCAGCAATTAGCAGAAGTGTAATTTGAAGGAAATGTTGAGTTGTAGCGATTCTTTGCTTGAACAGTACTTTGAGCGATATGTTTTATTAAGTTCCCACAAAGCTGATATTGAAAAATGGCCAATCCATATCGTCACTCTTCCTTAATGTGCCTTTGACCATACTGCACTCCCAGCTCGGTATGGTGCAGGACAGCCTTGGGATTGACTGCCCCCTGTCAGTAATGGCTGTGTACTGCAAACTGCCTTGACCCCGACCAGCGTGTGTTTCAACTCCAGGGGATGAACTCTGCTCTATCTTGTGTGCCTAATCATTGACTGTTACCATGCTGTCACTGATTTCATCTCGCTCTCTCTCAATTTGCAGTGCGAGAAAAACGGAAGAGCGTCTACATCAATCATGTGAGTATCAATCTCAGATTGGACGCCATATTGAATATAATGCTGTATTTGCATAGATGATGATGATGATGCTGATGAAATTGTGTCTTCTGGCGTTTGCATGGTAATATGCTATGCCTTTTCATTGATTTAATCAGGTCATTGATGTACGCCCTACTGAATACAGAATATTTGGTTAGCAGTGTTCCTCTGTCATTTGTAAGACTGCATTATTTCTTTGAGCACATGATTGTTCCTGTGATTTTGTTTATGAAGATTTTAATCAACTTTATTATTTTGCAAGTTAACACACATTTCGGAGAACAAGGTAAAGTATTATGTATCCCTGGCATTTGTGTGTTTAGATACAGATTTAGTCTAGATCTGCCTGTTATATCCACTCCTGTCTCTTTTGTCGTCTGAATACAGAAGCAAAGTGTATGTATGTACAGTATGTATGTACAGGTAAATGCCAAAATAAAGGAAAAACCAACATAAAGAGTCTTAACCACGAGCCAGAACAGCTTTTTTAAATGTAACCTTTAGTTAACTAGGCAAGTCAGTTAAGAACAAGTACATATTTACAATGACGGCCTACCGGGGAACAGCCTTGTTCAGGGGCAAAACGACAGATTTTTACCTTGTCAGCTCGGGATTCAATCCAGCAACCTTTCAGTTACTGGCCCAACGCTCTAACCACTAGGTTCCTTCTGCTCCAAAAGCTTTAGTGCACCTTGACATAAACTCTGCAAAAAGAGAAATGTCCTTCCACCGTCAACTGCGTTTATTTTCAGCAAACCTAACATGTGTAAATATTTGTATGAACATAACAAGATTCAACACCTGAGACATCCGGCCTCTTCGCTGGCCATGGCAGAACACTGACATTCCTGTCTTGCAGGAAACGAGCAGTGTGACTGGTGGCATTGTCATGCTGGAGGGTCATGTCAGGATGAGCCTGCAGGAAGGGTACCACATGAGGGAGGAGGATGTCTTCCCTGTAACACAAAGAATTGAGATTGCCTGCAATGACAACAAGCTCAGTCCGATGATGCTGTGACACACCGCCCCAGACCATGACGGACCCTCCACCTCCAAATCGATCCCACTCCAGAGTGCAGGCCAAAATGCCTTACAACAGGCCTACAAGCCCTCAGTCCAGCCTCTTTCAGCCTATTGCTGACAGTATTGCCCTGGCCACATCTGCACTCCTCATGCCTCCTTGCAGCATTCCTAAGGAACGTTCACGCGGATGAGCAGGGACCCTGGGCATCTTTATTTTGCTGTTTTTCAGAGTCAGTAGGAAGGCCTCTAGTGTCCTAAGTTTTCATAACTATGACCTTAATTGCCTACCGTCTGTAAGCTGTTAGTGTCTTAACGACCGTTCCACAGGTGCATGTTCATTAATTGTTTATGGTTCATTGAACAAGCATGGGAAACAGTGTTTATACCCTTTACAATGAAGAGCTGTGAACTTTTATTTGGATTTTTACGAATCATCTTTGAAAGACAGGGTCCTGAGAAACGGACGTTTCTTATTTTGAGTTTATATTCTACAGTGTCTGGAACTCCATTGAAGGGATGTGACACCATTGTTCCACGAGATATTCCATAATTTGGTGTTTTGTTGATGGTTGGGGAAAACGCTGTCTCAGGCGCCGCTCCAGAATCTCCTATAAGTGTTCAATTGAGTTGACATCTGGTGCCTGAGACCGCCTTGGCATTTGGCTTTCATCGTTTTCATGCTCGTCAAACCATTCAGTGACCACTCATGCCCTGTAGATTGGGGAACTGTCATCCTATGGGGGCGTAGCCATGGTAGCCAAAATAATAGCCTGCCCAGCATTTTTATACAAGAATGATGGAATGTTAATTGCTTAATTAACTCAGGAACCACACCAGTGTGGAAGCACCTGCTTTGAATACACTTTGTATCCCTCATTTACTCAAGTGTTTCCTTTACTTTGGCAGTTCCCTGTATGTCTGTCTATCTGCATCACGCTGATTGTACATGACATGCTGTACTAGGTCGATGAGATTAATAGAGTGAAAGGGTTGGTGATTGGCTGATATAAACCATCTCAATGTGCAGTAGACTGATGGATTAAAATAGAAGCTACTGTTTTTAGCTAAACCCATTCCGTCTGTATGTACAGTATGTCACGCTCATATAAAACCACAAAGCAGGGGTATTAGCTGGGCTACAGCAGTTGTTTCAAGGCTTTTTACAGGACTTGCTGTGAGTGTGCGCATGCCTGTACGTTTTGTGTGTGGATGCATGCGTTCTAGCCTGCCTGCGTGTGTGTGTGTGTGTGCCTGCGTGTGTGTGGACTGTGGACATAACAGTAACAGAGTGTGATGTGTGTGTGTGTGTTGCAGCACCACACTGCTCCAGTCAGACGGAAGTACAGCTCCTGTTCCACCATTTTCCTAGATGACAGCACCGTCAGTCAGCCTAACCTCAAATACACCATCAAGTGGTAGGTTAATCACCAATCAGTCAATCGACCAATGAATCCATCAAAATGTACTTATGATGCTAATCTTTGTCATGTGTGTTGTGTTTGTAAGAATTCTGTATGCAGTTATCATTGGGAAAGATGAAATTGCAACTTCATTGTAATGATTTGTCTTTACAGTGTAGCCATGGCGATATACTACCACATAAAGAACCGGTAAGAATGACCTGTTAGGATGGGGCTAAAAACAAACCACAGATGACTATTGTAAAATATACTATGTCTGTAAAATGTACTGTATATAGTATGTGTAAGCTGGAAGTAGAAGTCGAAGAGTTATTGTCCATTAGTTTACTCCAATTAGGGGAGGGGTGGTAGGGTTAGGGGGAAATAATGAAGGAAAATATATTTGTGAAGAAAAAAAAGTTTGCCGTTTACACTTAGGTTGGAGTCATTAAAAGTGGTTTTTCAACCATTCCACAAATGTCTTGTTAACAAACTATAGTTTTGACAAATTGGTTAGGACATCTACTTAGTGCATGACACAAGTCATTTTTCCAACAATTGTTGACAGACAGATTATTTCACTTATAATTCACTGTATCACAATTCCAGTTGGTCAGAAGTTTACATACACTAAGTTGACTGCCTTTAAACAGCTTGGAAAATTCCAGAAAATTGTCATGGCTTTAGAAGCTTCTGATATGCTCATTGACATAATTTGAGTCAATTGGAGGTGTACTTATGGATGTATTTCAAGGTCTACCTTCAAACTCAGTGCCTCTTTGCTTGACATCATGGGAAAATCAAAAGAAATCAGCCAAGAGCCCAGAATTTTTTTTGTAGACCTCCACAAGTCTGGTTCATCCTTGGGAGCAATTTCCAAACGCCTGAAGGTACCACATTCATCTGTACAAACAATAGTACGCAAGTATAAACACCATGGGACCACGCAACCGTCGTACTGCTCAGGAAAGAGACGCATTCTGTCTCCTAGAGATGAACGTACTTTGGTTTAACATTCTTCAAAAAAAGTGGTGATCCTAACTGACCTAAGACAGGGCATTTTTACTAGGATTAAATGTCAGGAATTGTGAAAAAACTGCGTTTAAATGCATTTGGCTGAGGTGTATGTAAACTTCCGACTCCAACTGTAAAATAATATGTGGGGGATTGGAAATCCATAGATGGATGCCACGATCTTCCGGTAATACTAGAGCTGAACTAACCCCCCCCCCCCCCCCCCCCCCAAAAGGAAAAGAAAGAATGATCTGTTACATTCAGCTAATAGAATCAGCCCCTCCTAGTACTATTGCAGAGCCAGCCCATGTTATACTGTTGTCCTTCCTATGTGTTGAAAAAAACATCCCCCCCCCCCCCCCGTCACTGAAGGTTATTACATTCTATTTGGACATCCAGCATCAATAATGGGTGAGGGAGGGTCACACATAAAAGTCAGCCTTTGATAACACGAACAGACCCCCATAGGCCCCCTGGCATGGGTCCAAAATTTCAGTCTTTAGATGTCTAGTACTTTAGGTACTATGAGTGTGTTTCCGAAATGACACCCTTTTCCCTTTATAGTGTACTATATTTGACCAAGGCCCATAGGGCTACTGTCAAAAGTAGTGCACTACGTAGGGAATAGGGCGCCATGTGGGACACATTCTGAGTGTTCTGTGGCAAGATGGATCAATGTGCCTTTCAAACAGAGTGGAGAGGTCACTGAGGCTGTGTTCCCCTATTGGTCTACAGCCTGACTGACTTTGTAGAGGATCGAAACAGCATCCCTCTCCTCAGTCAAAACAGTCAAAGCCACAGTGTGTTTGTGAACGAGCCTTCATACTTGGGTCTCGTGACTGGTTACTGTCATCACTTGTCATTCAGCAACTGCCCTGCGTGGCCTTTTTGTCATTCCAGGGAGATCGATGGGAGAATGGTATTAGATATTTTTGATGAAAAGCTTCATCCACTTACGGTAAGACTTTTGTAGTTATATATAATACATTATGGATATGCGTGTGTATTAGGCTGAATTTACACAGGCAGCCCAATTATTTTGACACTAAATGGTCTTTAGAACAATTCAGAATTGGGTCAGAATTGGGCTGTTCCCATGTTTCATTACTATATTATCCGTCTCTTTGCTCCTCTGTTGATTACAGAAATCAGAGATTCCTGCGGACTATGAAAAGCACGACCCGGAGCAGAAACAGATCTATCGCTTTGTCCGGACGCTGTTCAGTGCAGCACAGCTCACTGCAGAGTGTGCTATCGTCACACTAGTGAGTGACATCGTCATCACACCCTGCCACACAACACTAGGAGGGAGTGTTGCTCCCATTTAATAACATCTTAACTAAATGGCACCATATTCCCTATATAGTACACTACTTTTGACCTGGGCCCATAGGGCTATATATGGAATAGAGTGCAAGTTGAGGTACATCACTGTCATTTTGGGCCTACTTGTCCCTGTTCAGTTAAAGTACATGGGTCTTTCTAAACACTGAGGATTTACTACACTGGACAACTTGTTATAATGTATGAATAATAATCTGCATAAAATGTTAATGTCAAGATATAGTATATGGCCGGGGGATCATAGCTATATTCAATAAATTCACGAGTTGATTAAAAAGCTATGTTTAACCCTTTATCATGTTTGGTGTCTTAACGGATTTGTCCGAAATCTACCAAACCTATTTCTTATGTAGTACACGGCTTTCAACCAGGGCCTTTCAGCAGTAAACCCCCAAAAAACAGAAGGTGTTATTGGGGCGAAGGGTAGCCTAGTGGTTAGAACATTGGGCCAGTAACTGAAAGGTTGCTAGATCAAATCCCTGAGCTGACAAGGTAAAAATCTGTCGTTCTGCCCCTGAACAAGGCAGTTAACCAACTGTTCCTAGGCCTTCATTGTAAATAAGAATTTGTTCTTAACTGACTTGCCTATTTTAAATAAAAAAACTACAAGTAAAAATTGTTTCCAAGCAGAGTGGAGAGTTGTTCTGCTCTACAATGGTTTACACTGAGTACACAAACCATTAATAACCTGTCCGTGACTACGGAAAGTATTCAGACCCCTTAACTTTTTCCACATTTTGTTAGGTTATGCCTTATTCTAAAATTGATTAAGTAGTTTGTTTTCTTCATCAATCTACACACAATGCCCCATAATGATGAAGCAAAAACAGGTATTCAGACCCTTCACTCAGTAGTTTGTTGAAGTACCTTTGGCAGCGATTACAGCCTCAAGTCTTCTTGGGTATGATGATATGTGTGTGCCAAGCTTGTATTTGGGGAGTTTCTCCCATTTCTTCTCTGCAGATCTTCTCAAGCTCTGTCAGGTTGGATGGGGAGCGTTACTGCACAGGTTTAAGTCCGGGCTTTGGCTGGGCCACTTAAGGACATTCAGAGACTTGTCCCGAAGCCACTCCTCTTTGCCTTGGCTGTGTGCTTAGGGTCCTGGTCCTGTTGGAATGTGAACCTTCGCCCCAGTCTGAGGTCGTGAGAGCTCTGGAGCAGGTTTTCAACAAGGATCTCTCTGTACTTTGCCTCGATCCTGACTAGTCTCCCAGTCCCTGCCGCTGAAAAACATCCCCACAGCATGATACTGCCACCACCATGCTTCACCGTAGGAATGGTGCCAGGTTTCCTCTAGACATGACACTTCGCATTCAGGCCAAAGAGTTCAATCTTGGTTTCATCACACCAGAGAATCTTGTTTCTCATGGTCTGAGAGTCTTTAGGTGTCTTTTGGCAAACTCCAAGCGGCCTGTCATGTGCCTTTTACTGAGGAGTGACTTCCGTCTGGTCACTCTACCATAAAAGCCTGATTGGTGGAGTGCTGCAGAGATGGTTGTCCTTCTGGAAGGTTCTCCCACCTCTACAGAGGATCTCTACTAGAGCTTTGTCAGAGTCACTATTGGCTTCTTGGTCACCTCCATGACCAAGCCCTTCTCCCCTGATTGCTCAGTTTGGCTGGGCGGCTGGCACTAGGAAGAGTTTTGTTGGTTCCAAACTTCTTCCATTTAAGAATGATGGAGGCCAATGTGTTCTTGAGGACCTTCAATGCTGCAGAATTATTTTGGTACCCTTCCCCAGATCTGTGCCTCGATACAATCCTGTATCGGAGCTCTATGGACAACTCCTTCAACCTCATGGCTTGGTTTTTGCTCTGACATGCACTGTCAGGTGTGTGCCTTTCCAAATCATGTCCAATCAATTGAATTTACCAGTTGTAGAAACATCTCAAGGATGATCAATGGAAACCAGATGCACCTGAGCAAAATGTTGAGTCTTATAGCAAAGGGTCTGAATACTTATAAGGTATTTCAGTTTTTTTTATATGTGTTACGAATCCCTTTGGCCCAACAGTCTGGGGGGGATGGTAATGGGACCCGTAACAACTCATGCAAATTAGAATAGTGAAAACGTAACAGTGAGAACAAATAACCACAACAACTAAGATCTACCGTCAAACACTCAAGGTTTATTTATAAACACACGCTAATGGGGGGAGCAGGAAAAGGGGCTGAGCTGGACCCAAGGAATGAAACAATAATAATCCAAAAACACCCCTAAACTAGACTATCCTATTTCAACAACTACTAACCAGTAAATACAGGGGGTGGTCCGCCCGGTTCTAACTAGTGTATTTAACAACGTTTACCTACGGGTAATGTATGCCCAAGGGCGACTTGTCTGGTTACCCCCTTTTCCCACCATCAAACAAACACTCAAACACCATAACCAAAACAATACTCACAGGTGGGGACAAAGTGATATGTGGATGCAAAACAAACAAGAGATCTACAGACAGAAGGCATTTGACAAAGAAAACAACTGAGAAAACAACTGATAGGGTTTTTAAACCAAGGGAAAGGGACTGTGATTGGGTAAGGGAAAAGGAGCAGGTGTCTTCCGATTAGCGATTGATTGATGACTGATTGGGGAATGATGATGGTCACCTGTGAGTAGGGGAGAAGGAGAGAAAAGAAATACACAGGATACACACAGAATACTAGTATCCGTAACAATATGTAAAACATTTGCAAAACAATTATAACCTGTTTTCGCTTTGTCATTATGAGTATTGTGTGTAGATTGCTGAGGATTTTTATTTATTTAATCCATTTTATAATAAGGCTGTAACATAATAACATTTTGAAAAAGTCAAAGGGGCTGAATTCTTTCCAAAGGCACTGTACTGTATGTCATGGAGGTGTTCTTAATGGTTTGTGTACTCCGTGTAAACCATTGTAGAGCAGAACACCTCTCCACTCTGCTTGGAAACATCCTCCATCCATCACAATAACACCTGCTGTTTTTTTGGTTTACTGCTGAGAGGCCCTTGTTGAAAGCAGTGAACTACATAAGGAATAGGTTGCCATTTGGTATGCAGCCCGAGTCTGATGGAGCTGTGCTCTCTGGCCCTGAGATGTGTGGTCCTCCTGTGGTGTTCTGACACTCCATTGTTTGGTTATGACTTCACTGGCCTGTCATCTCTGTCACTTGGGATGATCTGGTTTCCACAAACACACACACACCGCACGCCTGGCCCACAGACTGTCCCGTTGACTCTCCCATTGGCCCCACACCCTAGAGGGAAAACAGGGATGGATTCCGACAGTAATTGAATAGGGAACAGGACCAGTTTCAGCTGGAGAAAATGGGGAGGTTGTCCTGTGTTTTAGAGTCGGAGTGCTGAACTAGGATCAGGCCCAGCTTGTCCATTCATAACGATTCAAAATGCAAAACTGATCCTAAATCAGCATTCATTCTCTGAGACGCTATATGAATACGGGCACTGGAGGGGTGAGGTTGTGCTGGGTGGGTGGGTGGGTGAGTGCGTGAACTGGTGTTTTACTTTACATACTGCCAGTGGTTAACAACACAATGTTTCCATGTTGGAGAGTTTCCGTCTTCACTGTGTGAAGCCATGACAGTGATGGCACAAGGCAAACTCTCCAAAAATGTGGGGTCACATACCCTGCCACCTCCGCTGTATGTAATTCTACGCACACATTTCCAACAAGTTGTTTTGTGTGGAAGACTAGCTGTGTATCTAGGCTTAGGTGAATCTAGATGTACAGATAGAGAGCCGTGCCATCCATGGCTATGCTGAATCTGAAGCTGTCGGTGAGAAATGAGTTCTGTGGACAATAGATAAACGGAGCACAGTCCTTGGAGACTGCTGGATGGAATAACTGAAGTGTGTGTTCTATTAGCAAGTCAGACACATACAGTACAGGCCTCTAGATTCACCACCCACCTACCACATAGCAAGGACTGTGTCTTAAGACAGACCAAGCACATTTCCCCAAGGAAATGACTCAATTATGATACATGGAGAGAATATAAAATAAATTGCTGTAAATTAGACTACTCCCAATATATTGTGCCTAAAGGTTCAGTGCATTTTTTTTCACTGACGTACTGAATGGAGACTGTGGCTGCGATAATGGAAAGTTTTTTTGATTGACATGTATATTTTATGAGAAAGCCCAGAGAAACTGCACTACATCAGGATTTGAAGTGGTCCGTTATTTTGGCTTTGTGGAGACGGAATGCCAGAGGAGTTTGGAATGGAACATTAATTCCAGAATCAATTCAGGCACACAGAGAAGAGGGTAATTATCTGGATCTGAAGTAATTATCTTAGATGAGGAAGAACTGTACTGTATATTGTTGTTCATACATCATCTGGGAAATGTCCATTTGTTATTTGAATTATTCACAATTCAACAAGATTCTTGTTTTTGCTGCAATTATGTATTGAATTGAGTCTATTGGAGTTTATCACACACCAGACCAGAGGATAGTTGACGAATGTCTTTGACGTCAGACATCTTTAAAAGGAGGACTGTCTTTGACATCTATTTCTTTATTTCTTCCATCTATCTTTTTCTTTTCCAGGTGTACCTGGAGCGCCTGTTAACTTATGCAGAGATAGACATCTGCCCAGTCAACTGGAAGCGTATCGTCCTGGGAGCCATCCTGCTGGCGTCCAAGGTGTGGGACGACCAGGCTGTGTGGAACGTAGACTACTGCCAGATCCTCAAAGACATCACCGTGGAGGACATGTGAGTCTGGAACAGTTTGACCTCAGTCCATTAAAGCACACTAACCCAGATCAACCAGCAGCCAGCTAGTCCATCTGACAGGTTTTCAGCAGAGGTTAAATCTGCTCTGTGTCTCCTTTTTACAACAGACTTTCAATTAGCCTCATGCAAATAGACAGGGTATAGACCGTCTATTGTAGGATACATGCACGCATGCATAATAACAGTATACATTATCTCATGTAGGGATAGGCATGAGTAATCGAGTACTCGAACAGACGTCAAAGCTCGATCTCTAACCAGAGATAGTGTAAAACTATTTGATGGAATGCTCGTTCATTTGCCTTGACTCTAGTTTTCCAGTTGTACATGTGCATTTGCACAACTAAAAAGAAACCAAGACAAGCATCACACTGTTCTTCTCCCTAAATTCCCTTTCCACTCCGTGTCTCATTTACCAAGTTGCGTTCCACCCGCTCCCTACACAGGTGTGCCTGAGTGAGCACACAAGCTCCCGTTAGGCCTACAGAAATAAATGTGTACAACAACACATCTAACTGATGGGATGCCCAAGCTAAATTCCTTGCCAAATGACGACAGTTTAATCACAAATATAAAATGAACTGGTTGATTGAAGTAGGAGAATGTGCATTCCAACAACGAGCTGGCGTTTTGGAATAATAGCGTCCGTCTATTTTCTACTTCAGCTACTTTGTGAACTGCTAGAGCCATTTAGAGTTGTTTAGCCGAGGCTATAAACATAGACCGGTTCTACACTGAAAATACGCAAAAACGTTAGATTGGTAGAGACAGAGCGTATTTTCATCAGTATCATTAAGTCGATGCCTATTCACCAAACATATGTTGTAGCCGTAATTCCTCACCGTACAGTGTTCAATGTCAAACTGTTCATCCATTTACAAAATTCCAAAATGATTTTCTAATGATCATTTAGCCTTTTAAAATGATAAACTTGGATTAGCTAACACATCGTGCCATTGGAACACAGGAGTGATGGTTGCTGATAATGGGCCTCTTTACGCCTATGTAGATATACCTTAAGAAATCTGACGTTTCCAGCTACAATAGTCATTTACAACATTAACAATGTCTACACATTCTGATCAAGTTGATGTTATTTTAATGGACAGAAAAAGTGCTTTTCTTAAAAAACAAGGACATTTCTAAGTGACCCCAAACTTTTGAAAGGTCGTGTTTATTTTTTCAGCATAAATCACATGTCTGTATATAAAAAATAACACAGATGTTTAAAAAATATATTTTTTCATTTTTTTGTCTTTCAACTCACCAACTCACATCATTTTACTATAAATTAGGTGTATTGACTGTGATAGGGGCTCGGTAAATAAGAGCGTCTGCTAAATGAACTAAACAAGGCTATGCCATTGCACAGCCATAGGCTTCTACAACCAAGTGCTACTGCTGATGTTCCTGCCTTTTTGAAGACTGTGTTCCAGTTGATATTAGAGTTTCAATAAATTCATCTTAAATGGCACTTGTTTTTTTATTGACACACACACACACACACACACACACACACACATATATATATATATATATATATATATATATATATATATATATATTATGTATAATGTGTGTCAATAAAAAAGCAAGTGCCATTTAAGATGCATTTATTGAAACTGTAATATCAATATCATATATATATATATATATACACTGCTCAAAAAAATAAAGGGAACACTTAAACAACACAATGTAACTCCAAGTCAATCACACTTTTGTGAAATCAAACTGTCCACTTAGGAAGCAACACTGATTGACAATAAATTTCACATGCTGTTGTGCAAATGGAATAGACAAAAGGTGGAAATTATAGGCAATTAGCAAGACACCCCCAAAAAAGGAGTGATTCTGCAGGTGGTGATCACAGACCACTTCTCAGTTCCTATGCTTCCTGGCTGATGTTTTGGTCACTTTTGAATGCTGGCGGTGCTCTCACTCTAGTGGTAGCATGAGACGGAGTCTACAACCCACACAAGTGGCTCAGGTAGTGCAGTTCATCCAGGATGGCACATCAATGCGAGCCGTGGCAAAAAGGTTTGCTGTGTCTGTCAGCGTAGTGTCCAGAGCATGGAGGCGCTACCAGGAGACAGGCCAGTACATCAGGAGACGTGGAGGAGGCCGTAGGAGGGCAACAACCCAGCAGCAGGACCGCTACCGCTACTTCCGCCTTTATTTTTTTGAGCAGTGTATATATATATACACAGTTGAAGTCAGAAGTTTACATACACCTTAGCCAAATACATTTAAACTCAGTTTTTCACAATTCCTGACATTTAATCCTAGTAAAAATGCCCTGTCTTAGGTCAGTTAGGATCCCCACTTTATATTAAGAATGTGAAATGTCAGAATAATAGTAGAGAGAATGATTTATTTCAGCTTTTATTTCTTTCATCACATTCCCAGTGGGTCAGAAGTTTACATACACTCAATTAGTATTTGGTAGCATTGCCTTTAAATTGTTTAACTTGGGTCAAACGTTTTGGGTAGCCTTCCACAAGCTTCCCACAATAAGTTGGGTGAATTTTGGCCCATTCCTCCTGACAGAGCTGGTGTAACTGAGTCAGGTTTGTAGGCCTCCTTGCTCGCACACGCTTTTTCAGTTCTGCCCACACATTTTCTATGGGATTGAGGTCAGGGCTTTGTGATGGCCACTCCAATACCTTGACTTTGTTGTCCTTAAGCCATTTGGCCACAACTTTGGAAGTATGCTTGGGGTCATTGTCCACTTGGAAGACCCATTTGCGACCAAGCTTTAACTTCCTGACTGATGCCTTGAGATGTTGCTTCAATATATCCACATAATTGTTCTGCCTCATGATGCCATCTATTTTGTGAAGTGCACCAGTCCCTCTTGCAACAATGCACCCCCACAACATGATGCTGCCACCCCCGTCCTTCACGGTTGGGATGGTATTCTTCAGCTCGCAAGCCTCCCCCTTTTTACTCCAAACATAATGATGGTCATTATGACCAAACAGTTCTATTTTTGTTTCATCAGACCAGAGGACATTTCTTGAAAAAGTACAATCTTTGTCCCTATGTGCAGTAGCAAACCGTAGTCTGGTTTTTTTTATGGCGGTTTTGGAGCAGTGGCTTCTTCCTTGCTGAGCGGCCTTGCAGGTTATGTCGATATAGGACTCGTTTTACTGTGGATATAGATACTTTTGTACCTGTTTCCTCCCTCTTCACAAGGTCTTTTGCTGTTGTTTTGGGATTGATTTGCACTTTTCGCACCAAAGTACGTTCAACTCTAGGAGACAGAACGCATCTCCTTCCTGAGCGGTATGATGGCTGCGTGGTCCCATGGTGTTTATACTTGCGTACTATTGTTTGTACAGATGAACGTGGTACCTTCAGGCGTTTGGAAATTGCTCCCAAGGATGAACCAAACTTGAGGATGTCTATAATTTATTTTCTGAGGGCTGATTTCTTTTGCTTTTCCCATATGGTCAAGCAAAGAGGCACTGATTTTGAAGGTAGGCCATGAAATACATCCACAGGTACAACTCCAATTGACTCAAATTATGTCAATTAGCCTGTCAGAAGCTTCTAAAGCCATACCATAATTTTCTGGAATTTTCCAAGCTGTTTAAAGGCACAGTCAACTTAGTGTATGTCAACTTCAGTCCCGTGTTTTGGAATCAGGTCTGCTTCCCCCAGTCTGGTGCCCAGGGCTGGGGCTTGGGTATAGGGCTGCGACAGGGGCTGGACCTGAGACTGAGGCTAGGGCAGAGGCTGGGGCTGGGGCTGAGGCTGGGGTTAGGGTAGAGGCTAGAGCTTGAGCTGGGTCTTGAGCTGAGATTAGGGCTGGGGCAGAGTCTGGGGCTGGGGCCAGGGGCTGGTGTCTTGAGCTGTGGTAGGGGCTGGGGTGTTTTCAGACAGGCGGTATCTGCGGCATGGGTACAGTCTGAAGTCTCATAGCCTGGTAGACAATAGTTAACTAAGGCCACAGGCCACTGGGGCTTCGACCTCCTTACCCAAAATGAATCACAAAGAGACAAGGAGAATCTATGTGGATTATTTAGAGACGTTATCTGACACCTTGAATGTGTAGCCACCAGTAAACCTCCTGACCCATCCTGAATACACAGTTAGTTTTAAGACTGCTTGTTGTCATGACCCCCTCTCAGTGGGCTCATAGAACATAGCCCTGAACCCAAAACCAATGCATGAGATTCTTTCTCTTGGTCTCTCTCTCCCTCTCTCACTCTCTCTCTCTCTCTCTCTCTCTCTCTCTCTCTCTCTCTCTCTCTCTCTCTCTCTCTCTCTCTCTCTCTCTCTCTCTCTCGCTCTCTCTCTCTCTCTGAGGAGTAGGTGGAGGAGAGGAGTTTTATTAGGCAGAGCCTCCACCACTCCACGGCTGGCTAAATTTAGCTCGTCTGTTGCTGCATGAATTAGAATATCTATGTAGGTGGTGAGAAAAGCCTGCTTGGTGTAGCAGACGTCTTTAACCTTGTGAATCAAAGACCGGGGCTTTGCTACAGAGACACAGACCGACCAATTAGGTTGTCTAAAGAATGTCAGAGAAACGGTCAGGGGAAACAGTCTACTGAAACGAAAGCTAAGCTGCAACCACAGTTAATTGACTTGATACCATGGAGTAATTTTGTATAATTCTAAAAGCTTAGCACATAAGATAGTTGGTGACGTCTCTTTTTCAGTTGTTTAGTTCTTCTTAAAGATCAGTTCAAGACGCTGACTGGTGATCATTTCTCTTTCTCTGTCTCTCTGTCTCTCTCTCCGTATGAAGGAATGAGCTGGAGCGTCAGTTCCTGGAGCTGCTGCAGTTCAACATCAACGTTCCGTCTAGTGTTTACGCTAAGTACTACTTTGACCTGCGCTCCATGGCCGAGGCCAACAACCTCAGCTTCCCTCTGGAGCCACTGAGCAGGGATAAGGCTCAGAAACTAGAGGTGAGTAGCAGTGACGCATACAGTCGCTGCTTCTCCACAATCCCATCAGCTGTGAGGATGGTGATCTTATTTTTGTTGACACCCAGCGTTCAAAGGACCTACACAATGCTACTTGTTTATCGACACTACTACCACTGCTACTACTGTCATCACCAACTGATTGTAGCCTCTTTGAAAACAGCATGCATAATTGCTTATCATTCATTTGTGCTCCAGAGGGAGCTTTTCTCCTTCCCCTTTCATCAAGATATTAACTCTGTAAAACATGGCTGGAGGATGCACAAACACAATGGCTAGATATAGCCTGCTAATTAGTGTGCAGTGAGCACAGTGTGCATTGGACAGAGGTGGTGGTGTGTTCTCAGCGTTCGTTTTGTGTCTGTGACGGAGGACGTGAGGCGGCATTCGTTGCCATGTAATTATCTCCCCAGCAGCACCAGCGACCCCCTTCTCTCCCATCCCCTCTTCCTCCTCATCCCTCCTTCCTCCCCGTCCCCTCTTCCCCTCGTCCCCCTGCCTCTCCGCTGGGCAATTAAGGTCTGAAATGAGCCCTTGTGGTATTGATGCTGGTTGAGGCGTCGTGTCGTTCTTTGTTCTCTGTCAGTGGAGCTGTAATAGAGGGAGAGGGAAACAGGCAGAGTTTCGGATCGTATTCAATATTGATCTGACTTGTTAAAGAAATGCCACCCAAGAAAGTAATAAGTGATCTTGCTCTGTTTCAGAGCAAAATGATGAATATCCCTACATTTTTGTTATTAGGCTTCCAGTGTAGTTTATGTAGCTCTGTGTACATGAACATAACGTTAATTCTGTTTTATATTATTCTATGTCTTATTGTGCATTTGTCCATGTCTCAGGCCATCTCCAGGTTGTGTGATGACAAGTATAAAGACTTGAGGAAAGCGTCCAAGAAGACATCTGTGAGTGCAGACAATCTGACGGTGGTGAGGTGGAATCCGGCCATCATATCCTAACAGCGTCCTTCACCCCCAGGAGGAGGACAGCGCATCCACCATGACGGAGACATGACATGGCTGCCTGGCCTGGGAGGTCAAGGGTTAGGGCAGGAGAACTTAGACTCAGAACTCAGTTGTCCAGTTGCGTCTGTGTGGTTTGTTTCACACAGAAACGACCTGCTGGCACTTTTGTGGATAATAAGTGTTATTGTTGCTCTGATGGTCCACTTGTGTACTGTACATACAAGATGTCCCTCTGGTTGTCTGAAGTTGAACTTGAGTCCTACAGGTGACTTGGTGACCAATGGCAGAAGAGCAGTGGCCAGATGGGAAAAGATTAAAAGAACATTGGAAAGATCAAGAGACAGTGGAAAGATGAGAAAAATCCTAGAATAATAACCCATAAACTCAAACAACAGCATTCCAATAGCCATTTTAAAGGTTGACTGTCTTGTATAGAGGAGAAACCGCTCGGGTATACTGTACATTCCTATGATTTTCAAGGATTTCAGCAAATTCCTCTCTAAAGCACAAATGATTTTTCCCAGGTAACAGGCAAACCTAATTGGTACACATTCCTGAAATATAGAAATGTCTCTACTTTCCTTGGAGGCAGTAACAAGAGCTCATCAAGTGTTATTCTTACTGTGTTTGGTTGCAATGAAATCAAACTGCCAAAACCTCAAGGGTTTCTTTCTCTGTAACGTTCAACAAACTGCACCTGTGTTTGAGTTTAAAATGGCAACTGTTTTGTATTTACATTTACATAAAGACACCAAGAGAGGGAATGTGAAGTGAGAAAGAGGAAGACAGACATTTGAAGAATAACTTAATTAGGGCGATAAGACTGATAAATGAAGTTCAGTTGAAGGTGAACAAAGTGATCTTTATCTTTAATTGCGTTCCGTTCTATCTAGCTATACCAATTTGCCACCGAGTGATGATTATCTAAAACTATTTCACACATTAGTTATATCTCTCTCTTCCTCATGGCCAAAATGATACATGCTGCGTTCCCAAATGGCACCCTTTTCACTATATAGTGCACTACTTTTGACCAGGGCCCATAGGGTGCCATTTGGGATACTGCCACAGTTAAACATTCCAGTGAACATTGCGCTCACGCCAAGCAATATTCATGTACCGCTTTGTTTCATGCTAGGTCTCGAATGACGTACAGGGATGAGTTTGAATGACAAGCACTCGAATAAAAAGGAGAAAAACATCTTCCAAGAACAGGAAATAACTATAGTATAAGTAAGACAAAATGGTGGGTTTGAACGTCCATATAGTGTATTCACTGCCGTTCTTCTGACCTGTGGTGCCTGTAACATGCTAGTGTAACATGCTAGTGTAACATGCTGGTGTAACATGCTAGTGTAACATGCTGGTGTAACATGGAGACCTTCCTTTTTCATTTTTAAAGTGCAACTGGGGTTGAGTTTTTTTCTTGAATGCTTTTTTAAATGACTGATCTTCCATCTCCTAAAGAAACAGCAGAAACAGCATTTCAGAAAACCAATTTGCATGATCATTCTTCAATATATTGGAAATGTATTTCTAAAAATGTCCTACAGTATATTAGAACAAAAGGACGTTTATTGATTAACAAATACTGTTCACAAAACCATTAGGAATAAATTAAATATAATTATTTAGCAAATGAATTGATTTTGTACAGTAAGATAAGATATCAGTGTACAGACAAAGAGCAGATTAACTTTCAAACGTGGAGAATTGGGGTGAAATATTTATAAATATCTGATCAGTATTTACATTTTAAAAATTGCAATGTCTTATTATACCAGATATGAGGAGAGTTTAGAACTATGGGTTATATGGAAGCTGGTATTATTTCATTGAGAATGT
This sequence comes from Salvelinus fontinalis, assembly GCF_029448725.1. Classification (NCBI taxonomy): domain Eukaryota; kingdom Metazoa; phylum Chordata; class Actinopteri; order Salmoniformes; family Salmonidae; genus Salvelinus; species Salvelinus fontinalis. The sequence goes on from NC_074689.1 coordinate 13,445,589, forward strand.
AGATGGTAAAGGAATTTGAATCTTTTGTCAGGATCTAGTTTTTCATATCAAGTTTGCAGAGCTCAGATGAACTACAGTGAATGATGGGTTCATGTGTTTTTCAAACATTGAATTGAGACCGTTCTGTTAGACTCTCTCATCTTATCATACATACATTTTCTGTTACCATATGAATGATGTTTTCAGTGTTACATGGTTTTATGATATCCCTGTTGCAAAACCAGGTGAAACATTCCTCTTGTTCTTGATGCTGTTTTATTTTAAAGTTGTTGAGTTCACGGTGTTTCCCCACTCTTAAGCAATCTTAACTATTGAAAAGATAAAAGCAATTCCTTATCAAGGGTCTCTACAGTTGTTGTTTTCATAGTTTTATTTGATAGCATTCCGTGAATACCAATCAGCATTCATTCAAACCATTCATCAGGACCAACTATCTGCCAGATGTTTCACTTTCATATGTAAAAAGGGATGGAGTTGAACCAAAGTATCAGACAATGAAGGATTAGCCTTTGAATATGTATTGTTGTGATATAATAGATCCCCTTTGCACGTGGTCGGAATGGTATAAGGACTCTGAAGTGGAACTGTTGGAATGGTATGGCCTTGGAAACGGAACAGTTGGAATGGTGTGGGGACTCTGAAACGGAACAGTTGGAATGGTGTGGGGACTCTGAAACGGAACTGATGGAATGATGTGGGGACTCTGAAACGGAACTGTTGGAATGATGTGGGGACTCTGAAACGGAACTGTTGGAATGGTGGGGACTCTGAAACGGAACTGATGGAATGATGTGGGGACTCTGAAACGGAACTGTTGGAATGATGTGGGGACTCTGAAACGGAACTGTTGGAATGATGTGGGGACTCTGAAACGGAACTGTTGGAATGATGTGGGGACTCTGAAACGGAACTGTTGGAATGATGTGGGGACTCTGAAACGGAACTGATGGAATGATGTGGGGACTCTGAAACGGAACTGATGGAATGATGTGGGGACTCTGAAACGGAACTGTTGGAATGATGTGGGGACTCTGAAACGGAACTGATGGAATGATGTGGGGACTCTGAAACTGAACTGTTGGAATGATGTGGGGACTCTGAAACGGAACTGTTGGAATGATGTGGGGACTCTGAAACGGAACTGTTGGAATGATGTGGGGACTCTGAAACTGAACTGTTGCGTTCTATGGAGCTGTGACTGTGAGCGACTGAAGTGCAAATGTCTTCGGGCGAGAAGAAACAGGTGTTGTCGTGAGGAGACAGTAGAAGTATTTTTAAGATTGTATATCTTATTTATTGTATGTATGTGTGTGTGCATACAGTCTGATGTTGACTTCTAGAAATGAAAATGAACTCATCATGCTCTATAGCCCGAGCCTGTGGTATAACCTAGGCTAGTGACTGGGGTGATAGTCGTGTGCACTAGACTACCTCTGCATAGAGTTTTTACTTCTTCTACCTTTTCTCTTTCTATCTCTTCTACGACAATGTTAGGATTTACCAATGCAACTCTCAGTTGTCAATGATTTCCTGTGCTAATGAAAGAAACTGCTGTAGTTGTGTGAACTCTGTTTTTATGTTTTGTTTTATAGTTTATTTCCTGGGGTTTTATGTTGTTTGTTCCTGTTCTCAGTTTGCCCAATGTGGTTCATCTGTATCTTTTTGAGTACTAATCTCTTAGTTCATTGTAGCCTACATTCTAAGAAGTGATCCCAGGACCAACAACCCTAAGGGACTGGAGTCTGAATACGCCGCGGTCTCTCTCCCTGTATGGAGTGTTCTAACTATGATTTTAGTTCAACTGATGTGCCCAGATCAGAAGCAATGTTTAGAAACCTGCACAATAAATAAACGTTTAAACCTTGCAATAAAAATACCATGGTGTCACTTTACTTGGGCGTGACAATGTAGCATTCATCAAGTCTTTATATGCATATGTCAGTCTCTGTATTTATATAATCTTTTATTAATACTTTATGTAGTTTTTTGCTGTACTTGAATGGTATCAGTTACATTTTCAATGGCTGTACTCCTGTTTATGCTGTACGCGTCTCCAAGTCAAGTGTATACTACAGTGTCACCCATTTGAATATGAACCTGGCTTTGGTTCTGTGGTGGTCAGGTCTACTTAGCACGTCTATCGGTGTCTCTGATTGAGCACTCCAGGAAGAGCGGCAATGATTATGTCATGTCGTCCCAATGTAAAGGACTGGGTCAGTGTCAGTGAAAGAGAGACCGTTTGCATGAGAAATATGAATGTATAATTCAATTAGTTAACTGCTAGACTATCTTCTGTAAGTGTTATGTCCTATTATGCCATTCAAAGTTGGTCACTCACAACGTTAAGTATCTGGATTTGAAGCAAGGCCTATTTCTAAAGAAGATCACCACTACACATGACTTCAGGCCAAAATCAAAGTAGTTTTTAAAAAGAAAAGTGAGTCGTTTCTATTATTCTGCTGATGTAGCCCATGTTGTGATCAGTATGCAGGTTTTTTTCTCCCTAAGAAACAAAGATTTAAAAGGCAGAAAAGCTCTCTGTTTACACTCGCAGTCACATTGTCACTAAGGACCGTGTATAATCCTCCATATTAGCCCAGATTTACATTTCAAATACCGAGTGGTAATTGCTGCGCTAGTCAATTGATTCTCTGCCGTGACATTTACTGAAGGAGAGCTGTGGGCTAATGAATAACATGCTGCCACATCTCTTATAAACACACACCTGCAGGACCATCTCTGCGCACAACGAGCCAGGAGTACTAATATGTTACACAGGGAAAGCTTCATTTTATGAAGTATTGGTTCAAGTGATGAATGGGTATGATATTAATAAGTATACAAAGCTGAGGGAGAGATGATAATCAGTTAAAATTACAAGCCAATGAGGTTGAACAAGGACCAAAGCAATACAATCTGTTCATCTGAAGTAATGCCCACCACAAAGTACATGTATTCCTTTGGTCCATTTCTTTTAGTATGGCCATTGTGTATCCTTAACGTGCACGTTTGCTGATTGAATGGAACCATTCAAATAGCAACATACTAACCTGTTTCCCAACCTTTTAAAATAAGTAATTACCCATGTTTTACAGACATTTACAGCAAATCCACTGTAGACCTCAAACACACATACAGACACACATGCAATGGCCCCCCACGCTCAACCTAAATCCCCCCGGGTATTCACCACAGCCCGTAACTTAATCCCCACAAAGCAGCCTCCACACATGGAACACTTTTCCACACAAGTACATGATAACAACAGGAACCCTTTATGACTGCTTATTGCCTGGCCAATACTAATCAGCATAAATCTCCAGTCATTAATGGGACAAGCCTAGTCTGTACCCCATGCCATGTGTCCAGTAAAGATGTCCTTCTCTGAGAGGATGAAAGGATTTATGACAGCAAGGCCACAATACAGGGGAATACCACTGTGGGCCTTCTTTCCCATGGCAACAGTTAAAGCTTCCATCCTTGCTTTTCGTCTATCCTTTTGTTTATTATATTATATATAATTCCAGAGGTTTTTTTTTACAAGTCTCACACAAAAGCCATTTTAAAACTTGCCATGAATTATCCCGATGCAACACAATTCATCACTCACCATGGTATCCAGCCAACATGACAATGTGAAGAAGATGCCACATGGACCCTCTATGTCCTTGGCAGGGATATACCTTGGGACTAGCTTTGAAATGCTTTCCATTGTGCTTGAGAACTTAATACAGCAATTTAATGAGTAATCCTGCAGCTTGTTATTCTCCTGGAAGGACACCCAGCCAGCCACCAAAATATCTCAGCAATGCCAGGATGGTGGACATGCCTCTCTTAACTGGTGGGTAAGAATAACCCTTACAATGGGGCTCACTCCCATCTCCTGTTCTGTTGTCTGAGGGCAGTGGTCGCTGGGACAGGACAGACGTTGAGAAGAGACCAGAGGTAAGACAGGACTGACGTTGGGCTGACGTCAGGCACGGTCGACTCCACGGACTCTGGAGGTGTACGGACTCTGGAGACTCAAGAATTTGGGAAGATGTTCAGATTTGTATCAGTTGTGTTAGGAGAAACTAGCCACCTATTCTATCTGATCACCTGGAGCTGACTGACTGATGGAGATTCTAGAAGAGAGATTCATCTGTTAGAACTGGACTCTAGTGTCTAGTTAATCTGCTCACCTGGAGGTCACTGGCTCCTGTGGAACAATTTTTGCCCTGGTTTGGAGGCGGGTTAGGGTGGACAGTGTCCTGGTGATCGAGGAGAAGAGGCTCAGACAGGCCTGGAGGGGGACAGCGTGGCTTCAGAGGGCCTTCATCATCCTCATCTGCTAACATGGGCAGACAGAGTGCTTCCGAGGTGGTCTTCATCTGTCTAAACCACAACATAACGCTTGTAGGTGAGTATCTTGTGGGTCTTTCACTGAGCGGAATGCGGACTGGATTTGTCATTGTAAGAGATTGTCAGTCAAATATCAGAGAGAACATCAGCTTGCTTTGCATATACGATTATGTATGTTTAATGCAGTTCTGTCAATTCTGGAAGTTATATCCTTCCATTGGTTTGATTTGACATCTGACAAGGGCTCGTAGAGTAGATCATCGGAATGCCAATGTCTGTCAGTCTGTCTAAACTCAAACTCAAGGGGAGAACTTTCCCCTATCTGTTAGTTATGAATGATTGTCAAATGTTTGACCCATATAGGTAAAATAAGTGCAACTTATTAAACTCCCTGTCAAACAAAATTCTGTTTTAAAGTTTTATGTTTCCGGATATTTTCCATTTAGAATATATTGATATTCCCCAAAATACCTAACAATTTTGATGAAAATGTACAGGCAAGATATATTTTCTTGGTAAGCTTATAAACACATTTATTAGCAGTTAAATATCATTTAAGACTTAACCAGTCCTGCAATATGAAATTAAATTAAACTACGTGATTTCAACAAATCTGTAATATTTATTGCAATATAAATAGCAAGTGTGAGTGGTTGTGACTAACTCTGACATTCTTTACTTCAACTTCACTGTCTTCCAGGGAAGATATGGTTGATCCTGATGATTTTACTGAGGATCCTGGTCCTGCTCTTTGCAGGATACCCCCTCTACCAAGATGAACAGGAACGCTTTGTGTGTAACACCATCCAGCCGGGCTGTGCTAACGTCTGCTACGACATCTTCGCTCCTATCTCTCTGTTCCGCTACTGGCTTGTTCAGCTGCTCGTTCTCTGTCTCCCGTACGTTATCTTCGTTATCTACGTCATCCATAAAGTCACATCACGCCTCACCATCGACACTACTGACCCCTCAGATAGTG